>NW_015379261.1:1734605-1800508 GCF_001522545.3 Parus major | reverse complement strand
TGGCCAGTGCAGTGAGAAAGTGTTATCCTGACCATCCAATCCCTGGCCATGGTCACAAGCCTATAAATCCTGGGAAGGAAAATAAACTCTGCTCTTTCTGCACCATACCTCAGCCTGTGTCCGCGTGATCTATTGATCTTCAGCGGTAACATTATTATATTTGATGAAATAAGCAGACTCAAACATTTACACAGAAAGTATTATTACTTAAGCAGTGGCTTTATTTTGTGGAGTTGCAGGTTAGCATGATCCCAAATATTTCATTTGTACTTCATGGGGCTAGCTCTATCTCCCTAGGAGCTCTATGCTTACCAAACCTAATATGATGAAGTGTTATTATGTTTTCTCATCTGGAAACTGACAACTTTCCTACCACTGAAATGTACACTGTGCATTACAAATCCCTCCAAGAACCACAGGAAGAAAAGAACAAGTGTATAGGTCAAAAAGGCATGCTTTAGGAAACTTGGGAAGAATGATTAATGTCATAAACAAAATAGGTTTACAACTGCCTCTGAGAACTACTTCATCAAATCATCCTCCTCAGGGAAATAACAAAATTAACTACTGCTCTGGACTCAAAAAAATTACCAAGCATCCCTTTAAGAAACTGCTTTCCCAAACGTTTGTGGACTTTTTTTCTGTGAAAGTTCCAGAGTGTCAAGAAAATACACATTTCTATTCATCAAAAGAACAATGAAGTATTTTTGCAAGAACCTGGTCTTTCCTCCTGTTAAGTCTAAATATCTATTTAAAGGCTTCAATTGAGATGCAGATTTTAAAAGATTTTTATATTAACTCAGGTTCAAACATTACAAAGAGAATGTCCTGGGAAACGCCTATAGAATGTAAACTAGATTCCGTACAGTAAAATACACACTCTTATTCTTTTGACAGGCAATTTTCTTCAAGGCATGACTTCTGCAGACCCTTGTGAATCACTGCTTTCTTTGGGGAATGAAAATATGCCTCCAGCAGGTTACAATAGCTAATCTAGTTAGAAGAACAACCTGGGGTTCATTTTGCTCTAACTTTTGTATTGGTTTGTTCTTTCAACAAAACTTGTACATTGGAATTTCATTATATTGTACAGGTGAGAGCTGAGGTATTAGTTGGATTAAAATTATAAATACAGATGCTGTGGCTCCAGTGCTGTAGTGTCTAGCCTTGTATACATATTAAATAATTGCTATCCCAAATACATTTTCTAAGCACTCACAAATTAACACCTGAGCCTGTAAGGACTTCTTGACTGATCAATCAAGATCAGTAGGTCTTTAAACCATGTAGAGGTATATTTGGCTGATATACGTAACAGGACTGGAGTCTGACTGGAAAAAACAAATTAAATAAAAAAGCCCTTTATCCACACTTTGCAGATGGGAAGCCACAGGTATGTGCCATTAGGAGAATATTAACGAATTTTCTATTTTTTTTAAGACTGTGAGCAACTGTTTAACCCCATCTCTGTTCAATGACAATTCTCTTCACACTGATCATTGAAATGGTCCAGCTAAACTTTGCAAGGAGCAATGTGTGTAAAATTAAGCACTGCTCTCTTAGGATAAGTACAGTTTGCTCAAGGTCATATGAAATTATTAACAAAGGTGGCAGTTTGAGGCTTCTAGTTAAAATATAGTGCCTTAAGCATCAGCTCCTCTTTTATTTAAATAGCATTTTCACCCATAGATACTTGTCGCTAAGCGAGAACTACTTGACCTAGACTCTCCTATCCTAGGACTAAGGCAGGAAAACTAGAATTCAAAAATAAAGTTGTGTCTTTTAATTATAACCATGAATGTGTTAGTGTACACATGAAGTTAAACACACACACATGTCCTGTGCATATTTGTAGTCCTCCAGCTCTCCAATCAAAATGTATTCAGGCCTCTTGCTTCCATTTTGGATCATTTTGGTACTGTGAAAAGCTGTATGGGTCTAGGCAGAAGTGAAGGTGTGCATAATCTATTTGTAAAGTCAAATGAGAATGATCTCAACATCCACTACTGCTCAGTTGTCTCTAACTAAGGGTCTGCAGGCTAACACTTGCATCCACATATTTGCATTCCTTTCTGAGAATACAGCAGTTGATCGTCTCCTGGGACTTTTACTGAGAGACTCCACTTACCTCTAGTATCATCCCAGAACATGAATAGGTCTGCAATGTGCTACAGATGCTGAACTTTCATACTGTTAATACAGAACCCTGTCACGCAAAATAGTAGGAGAAAGAGTAAAAGATCACCAAGACAGTGTGTAAGGCACAGATACCTTCCCATCATTCCTGTGACTGTGAGAGGAAACTTCCTGACTTGCAGTCTCATGAATCTATAGGGATTTCTTATCCTAGATGGAACTATCAAGCTTTCAAGTGCAAGGATTAGGATGCAGCAGTTAGCTAAGTAGAAGCCTCCTCCATGTTCCACCCTATTGGATTCTATGGAAAGAACCAATAGTGCTTCATGTAATCGCTGCAGATTTTAACTCAGCTTTATTTGAAGTTTGATGATGGCTGAACTTATTCACTCTAATCTTTAGGAAATAATATTACACCTGCTGGGAGAATCAAAACTATTTGCTGGAGTTGCAAATGTCTGAAAATCCATTAAACAACATCAGCTACCTATCCCATGTAAATGAATACTTGTTCTTCATGACGTTCTTTATATACTTGTATTCTTGAGGACTGTTCTATTAAATTTGAAGATAACACACTGGAATCAAAGTCTCAATCAGAGAGGCTTATTAATTGTGCTGAAATAATGGATGCAGTCACAACTCAACAATCTACAATGATCAGTAGGCTGCTAAAAGCCTTATAAGCAAGTTCTTCCCAATACTTTAGTTGTGATAAGAGGATGAGGAAGCACTCTCAGAATAACTTATATTTGGTGATATCCAGGATGACTTAAGATCATGATTCTACCAGGAACTGCTGAAGTCTACCACAAAAGCTCTTCCTCATGCTATCCCCTCCTATACCTGAGCAGAACTTGCCACTCCTGCAGGTCCATTTTGGGTTAATTTTTAATATTTAAAGATTGCAGTGTGTGCAGATTTTTCACAGAACAGAAGATCCCCTGAGTTAGGTTCCGAAGATGAGATTTTCTATGCCAAGCTATTTATTTTGTCTTGCTTTGCATTCAACATATCCATAAATTAATAAAATACAGTCATAATACTATTATTTACTCATCCTAAGTATCACACAACCTGGAGTTTTCCTTATCAGGAAAATAGTGGCCTCAGCACTTGAAACTCCATGAGATAAAAACTTAATATTCTATTTTACTATTTATATTTCAAGTCCTCAGTTTCATGATGACTCATGTACTGGACTGAGCTGTGAATCAATGTCATCAAATTCAAAAGCACCTTCAAAAGCACACACGTGGGAGTGACAGATGGTGAATAAACCTTTATTTTCTTGGCACTCTCCTGGCATTAAACCAGATGGAGACATTTGCAAATAGCGGATGGTAAATCCTTGGAAGGGCAGGCATTCTCATCACTTCTATGCTGCTCAGAATCTGCAGGTGTGCCAGTGTTTCAAGCACATCTTTTGGGTTTACATTTCTTGCAACATCGTATCTAAGAGTTCCATATAGAATCTTTACCTGTTTCCTTTCCCTTCCAGTACAGCTCACTAATGCCAAGTATACTTTCCAGTACAATTCCTACGAGACAGTCATAGAGTGGAGCTGATTACTGGGAGAGGCTGTGTGCTCTTCATCTTGGGGATTTTGACGGGATCAACTCCTCAGGAACCTGGTCTGACCTCAGAGCTGATACTGCTGCTCACAGCAGATCCCCCTGAGATCTCCTCTTGCCTGAAATTGCTCTGTGGTCCCTGCTTCACACAGTGGCTGTACCTCTTGTACAGGTGTGAGTGCAGGGTTTCTCTGCTCACGGTTTGCACAAGGCTGTACCAGTAAGTCTCCAAGTCCACTCTTGACTCTGATGCCATGGATCCCTAACATAACACAGCTAAACCAAACTAACAGATGCTTCTTCTGCTTGTATTTCCATACTTTATAAGAACTTGGCCAGCTCCAAGTCAGCTTTATGAATCAATATTGCAATAAGAAAGAGCATTTTAAATTATATGCCAGGTTTTATTAGTACCGGACCTGACATGCTTTTATTCTTTGCTCTCTCATAGCTTCTCCTTCATTTCTTTCAGGAGCTTTCCCCACAACAGTAAAAAACACAGTGCCTTTCAACATGTGAAGAACAGATAGCTGATATCCCACTGTCATTTTACCCCAAGCTCAGTGGCATAAAACTTTATTTATTTTATAGAGCTTTATCCAGCATTTCTTGCCACACATCTTATTTCCAGATGAGTCAGGCTTTTCTCTGCATCCCATTTATCAAAGTAAATTGAGACGCTTCCAAGAACAGAATTATGCATTCCCTGTTGTTTCATTTGTCCTAATTACTGATGCCTTCATCAAAGCTACAGATAAGAGCTGTATAAGCTGTCCATGCCAATTATGGACACCATGAGGCCTGACTTGAGCAACTTGGTCTAGTGGAAGGTGTTCGTGTTTGTGGCAGGGGGGCTAGAATAAGATGATCTTTAAGCTCCCTTCCAACCCAAACTGTTTTATGAATCACTAATAAAAAAATACCTAATCAAAAGTTAAAATTAGCAACCACAACTGACAATAATCCTCAGTGGTTTTGGATTCCCCAAAGAGAACTTCTCACATCTCTTTAAACTTCCTTTGTAGTGGTTTAGACTCAGTTTCTCTGCTGGCAAAAATCAGCCTATTGAATATATATGTTGAGTTCCTATTCTTTTGACTAATACTGAAAATATATAGAAAGGAAAGGAGATCATTCTCTCCTCCTGTTTGGAAAGAAACTACTGTATACCAGCCTACCAGCTGAATGAATATGGGAGAAATGTCTGAGCTGGCAAAGCACTTACTGAATTCAACTTTCATTGATGAATTTTTCAGTCATAGCCTGGGAATATATATGTTAGGTTAATTGCAAAATAGGATACCTTCAGACCTGTGTGAATTGCAACATTGTGAGACCTTCAAAGTTTTTGGCTGTCATTCTGTAGTTGATACAAAGTAAAAATATACTTAAAGCAAAAACTGGATGGGCCTATGATTTTCAGAATAAATTATTTCCTGGTTTTTCAACTATGAAGAAAGCCTTCTTGGACAGAATTAAGGATATAGTTAAGGGTATCTTAGCCATATAATCATCTACTCATCAAAATTATTTCTCTCCAATTTAGAATGAAGGATGTTTTGGGGACCGTGTCAAAGACTTTACAGAACTCCAGCAAAATGACATCTGTAAGCACTGATATTTGCCTACAGCAAGCCCTCCTCTTGTCCACTGATGAAGTCACCCCATCAGAGGCCACTGGGTTGGTCAGGCAGGACGTGTGCTTGGTGAACCTGTGCTGGCTGTCTCAAATCACCTTCCTGTTCTCTGTGTGCCTTAGCACAGCTTCTAGGAGGGTCTCTTCCACAACCTTAC
Source organism: Parus major (assembly GCF_001522545.3). Lineage (NCBI taxonomy): Eukaryota > Metazoa > Chordata > Aves > Passeriformes > Paridae > Parus > Parus major. The sequence continues at coordinate 1,795,003 of NW_015379261.1, read as the reverse complement.
AAGTTTCAGAGGTCAGGTCATTCCCAGGGTCCTCCTTTCTACCCCTTTTAAAGATGGGTACCACCTTCCCTTTTGCCACTAACCTGTGACTTCACCTGACTGCCATGACTTTTGAAATATCACAGAGACTGGCTTGAGAACTACATTTGTCAATTCCTTCAGGACTCCAGGATGCATATCACCAGGTTTTATGTATATTCAGGTTCCTCACATGGTCGTAAACCTAATCTTATCTTACAGTAGGAGGGACTTTTCTCCCCTATCCCTCATTCTGCCTGTCCATCCACTTGAGAAGTATGGGAAAAGAGGTTAGCGTGAAGACTGAAGCACAAACTTGAGTACTTCAGCCTTCTCCTCATCTTTTTCTAGCATTTTTTATCAGAGGGGTACGCCTTCTTAGACTTTCATTTTCTGATTAACACACTTTAGCATGTATGGAAGGAAAATACTTCCTTAGGTCATTATTACTAGATTAATAGTGGCTTGTTCATATACTTCCTTCTGCAACTCAAGAAGTCTGTAGGGTTTTCTCCCTGCCTCCCCCAAAAATTGGGTTTGATGGTTTTAGTATCAGCAATACTAAATGATAACAGATTAAATAATGAGGGAATTTTTCTGCAAGTTCAACATTCCTGACATGTACCAGTATTTATCTGAAGAGCTCTTTATTGTGTATGCAGATGTGTATAGAGTAAGTTTAATGTCAAGACTTTTAGAAAATAAGTACCTAAAATCATCTTCCTATATTCTATTTCAGCACTGGAGTAACTGGTCTTATCAGACTCCCATCTCTTGGCTTGACAGATAGTACTAAAAAAAAATAATCCTTTGCAACACAGCTTTGTGTTTGCTAGAGGAATTTATGAATCTCCAGAAGATGAAATCTGAGAATGAACCATTTATCTTTGCACACTTTGGACTCAATTAGTTTTGAAAGTGTTTTTGTCTGACCTATCTATATTCTAAAAGCATTCTCCCGCAGTATTAAGTTATGTTTTAAACATGTCCATATGCCACACAGGAAACAAAAGCAAAATCTGACAACTTATTATTTCCAAGGAATGTTTCATTTTCTCTTCATTTTACTAACACTCTGGAGGAAAGAATTAAAGCATGTGAGAAATTAATCACACAATGACAAAAAAAAATCCATTCCAAACAGAAATGAAACATTACTTTTACAGTCAAATTTTCAAGAAGACAATATCCTATTTTACTATTTAAAACACACTTCTGTACCAAAAAATGTAATACTTCAAATTACATCTCTTTTCAGGAGAAAAAAACTAAACCATTTTTACATGATTTTACACATTATTGGCACTGCAAATACCTTCCTTCATACCTTTTATGAAATGCAACTGAAAAATCCTTCGGAGAAAAATCACTTCATTTTTTTTCTCTCAAAAGTAGGATTTTCAGTTCCTTTCTAGTCCTGACAGTGGAAGTGATAATTCTTTATGCTAAACTGACATTTCTTCATTGGGAGATTCTCATTAGATCATGTAATGTTACTTCATTTTGCTAAAATAATGTTTCTTCGTTGTAATTTGGCATTGACATTTCAAAGCATATATCGATTACACTCCCAATTCACCAGCATTTCAGGATTCTCTTAAACTGGTTTGCAGATAAAATGACTTTTTCTTGTCTCAGAAAAAAAATCCTCACTCTGTTTAATATTAATGAAAAAGACACTATATAAAACGTAAAAACAGAAATTTATAAATCTAGGGGTTTTTTCCCCAAAAGTGGAGTCTATTTTCATTTGCATTATCTGATTTTTTTTGTGTACAAATTGTACATTTAATCAGATTAAAGGCTCAGCATTCTTCAGCATATTTTTTATGATTTGATTTATTTTTACCTCCATATTGATACTTACTTGACCATAGAAAGTTGCACTTTCCCTATCATTTAAACAAGTATTGTAACTAGCTTTTGGGGAACAGATGTGGGTGTCTGCATACACAGTGCTCTGCATTTCCTACCAACCTTGGGGGTCAGAGAGGTCCCTAACACCCATGAGACTGTTTGGTACATGCAGGGTAGGAGCTACACCTATGGATGTAGCTGGATATGGCTGATCTGTGAGCTCCTGTAACAACCCTGTGCTGACAGCTACAAGTTTGCAGGTCAGTGAATGGCACTGTGGATTTTATGGGGTTTAGTGCAGACCAACACAGAAAAATCCAGCTACTCACACAAAATTCCTAGAAAAACAATTTCTGAAATAAAAATCAGCTCAAAACACAGATGGCACTGTAGGACATGTGAATAATAAGCTGACAGAAGTTTGTAAAATGCCATCCTTTCAATGCAATCTGCAAGCACTGAACATAGTAATTCCTTAACTTGGGAAAGCCATTCATTATCAAAAAATGGTTCAGCTTGAAGGATGAAGCAAGGGAGATTAAATCACTGTAAAATCCATTAAGGATATTAATGGGAGGCAAACAAATAGTATTAGCACTAGACATTAGTAAGGACTTTTCAAAATAAAATCAAACAATGCTGCTAACTTCTAAAACATAACTTGGACACGCCAGAGTCTCAACAGACATTGTCACTGTAAATGAAGACTGAAAAACCTAAGGAAAATAAGAGCTACAGAGACTGGCTTATTAACCAGTAGATAACTTGAATATCTTATTTTCAGTTTTAGAAGAGGCAAAAGTGGATGTCAAGTCTGTATTAAAAGATAAGAGATAGAAGTGAGGTTAATGTTCAGGTTTAGAGAGACTGGAGCTGTGCAGCCCCGAACCAATGCTAAATCCTATCAGGCTGATGAGCAAAGCTGACAGCTGACATCAGGAGATAAAAGTGCCTTAGTTTTAATTTTAGTTTAGTTTTTACTCTGCCACCTCACTGAAGGCTGGGTTCAAAATTGAAATCAGAGAAAGCAAGGGATGAAATTAGTGCTGTATTTAGTTATAGAAGTTATAGAAAACAACTAAAAGCAGTTCTGAGTACCCAATTTTTCATTTCCAGGCTTCAACAGATTACTGATCTTGGGTAAAGTCTACCAGTAGAATTGGAATGAGTCTGAAATGCAATACAGCTGAAGAAAATGTTATTGATTAATTTTTCCAGGTCTGCAATGATAAACAGATTGCTACCATCAGGAGGCTCAGAAACCTTAATTTAGGAGCATAGGTCTCATTTCAAGCCTGGGCTTATGATCTCTCTTCAAAATGAAGTTAAGGACTCCTCATGAAGGCAAGGGTGCCAAAACTTCAATTTGACAAGCCAACAGAAATCAGCTACTGACAGGTGTGAAGCGACTGTACAGCACTGTGCATCAGCATCTGGGGCAGCTGTATCAAAAGGCACAGATAGAGCTGTTCCCACTGTCTTTCATATTCCTTCCCACTCTTCTCATCCCATGACTGTTAAATGGCCCAAAAGGACTGGACAAACAAGTTGGGCAGCCTGGAAAGTTTTACTACCATCCCTACAGCCATTCTGATTACATTTTTGGTGATCTGGGGACAGTATTAGGATAACCTTAAGTAGTACTGTTCTCATCATTGTGAAACAACTGGTCAAAATATAAAACTGCTGCAAGATGCCTCTGGGTAGGACTCTCTGCTGTCTCTTTTTATTGTTTGTCATTCCAAGCATCAGAGTGGACTAAGTCCACTAATCACAGTGGACTGGAAGCTGGATTTGCAACCAGAGATTTTTCTGTGAGTGCCATTTGCCCTCTTCTCTCCTTAAGCAAACATTTTTGTTTGCTCCATCAGTAATTCTTTCCTACAACAGTGAAGGAAGGGATCAGTAAGACAAAATGAGTGAGGAGACTGATAGGGTAAACTATCCTTCTTTTGACTTCCTAGGCCAAAAAGAAAATTGTAAATGCACAATTGTAAATGTATTATAAATAGTTTTGTGGGTACAGGAGTCCCATTTCCCTTCAGCAGTTCTAAGATTTTACAAATACTAAAATCTACAACAAAATTCATAGTGGGAATGAATTGCCCACTCACTGCAGTAACAAGAAAATCTCCAAAAATAAAAACACTAACATAAAGAATCAAATTAAATGCTAATCCAGAATATGTCTTGTTGGGTAAGATTTTTATTAACTGCTTTATTAAGCATTAATATTGCTTTTTAACAATCTGAAAAAAGTAATACAGTGTTTACTGTGACCTATTGGAATACCTTAGTGAGCACAACAAAAGACAGATATTTAAAGTCTCTAGGAAAGACGTGATAAATCCATTAGTGGCTATTAAGCACAATGATCTGGAATGCAATTCCTCAGGAAATTGCTAATGCCACTGAGTGCACATGTAAGGAAAGGATCATTCTGTTCTCCTTCCCTCCTTCAATATTTGTTTATAAGAAGCTGTTGAAGAGGTTAAGATATTAGGAGAGATGAGTCTACAGGCTAAATATAGTGCTTTCTTTGTTCTTAAAGCTCAATATGTGATGCTGAGATGCATCATAACCATTACATTTGCTGGCACATCTAGGATACCAATAAGAAATGCAGGTGATGGTAAGGTAATGTGGAAATACAATTAGTAAGTGTTTAACTCTTTAAGCCCTGCTAAACAGAAGAATGATATTGAAAATCCTTAGATTCAAAAAAAAAATAAAAAAAATATACATATATATATATATATACACACACCCGGGTATAGTGACACCTACCTACTGTGGAATTCAAGATACCAGATCTAGGTTTAGATTGAATATTAGAAAGAAATTCTTCTCTGTGAGGGTAGTGAGGCACTGGGACAGGTGGCTTAATGAAAGTTGTGGATGCCCCATCCCTGGAAGGATTTAAGACCAGGTTGCACGGAGCTCTGAACAGTCTGGTTGTAGTGGAAGGTGTCCCTGCCCGTGACAGTGGGGTTGGAACTGGATGATCTTTAAGGCCCCTTCCAATCAAGCCATTCTCTGATTCTATCATGATTTTATTATGTCTATGCAGAATTGCCAAAGCTTAGACTAATTTGAATTTAGAATGGATTAGGAGATATATGCCCAAAGCAGCTTTCAAGCAAAAGTCATTAGTTAAATATAAATGTAACTATGATTCCTTGCAAGTTATATTTAGGGATTATATTATACAACATATCAATCATTAAGAAATTAGAAAATTATGGGTGATGAGCTAAGAAATGGTAGGATGGTAAATGATATTGAGGGCTGGCATTTTAAAGAACAATCTCAAGCCATTCAGAGGAAGGTAAAAAATGTATTTCACTGCTGCTTGTAAAAATGTTCAGAGGTGTCAGTCAGCTCAGTTCATCAAACAAAATTTGAAAGGTGACTTGACAGCAGTATACGAGCACTTCCAAAGAGAAAAAAATATGGGTTTCTACAGGTCTCTAGCACAAAAAGGCTTAATACAACTCCATAGCTGGAAGCCAAAGCCAGAAAAATTCAAAGTAACTATTAGGAAAAACCTCCCAAGAAAAGTAATTCATTTTCTACCTCTTGATGTCTTCAAATGAAAACTAGACATCTATCTAAAAAATACACTTCAGTCAAGCACAAGCTATTCTATGCAGTGTCTGAATACACTGGTGAAAAAACTGCAGTACACACAAGATCAAAACACACACTCACTGGTCAAGCTTTGTATAATATTTTATACATCTAGTTTCAGGAACTATGCATGTGTAACACCAAACATAGTTCTTTTGTTTAATTTTCTTTGTCACATAATGTTTTTAAATCATACCAATCCTTGCTCTTGGAAACATTTACAGAGACACACCCCCTCTCCATAGTGATATTTATGTTCTTTCTAAGGTTCCGCTGTACCATTTCTTACTGTTAACAGCCTGAAAACTATACATAACTGTTTTACACTTCAACTCACTCAATTTACCTGGGATTATTTTTTTCTTCTTTTTTTAAACATGCATTCTGCAAATTTGTTATTTGTGTTCAAGAATAAAACTTGAATGCTTCTTTTTAACTGTAATGTAAGAAATTCAGGTTTTTTGTTAATCAGTTCAATAGTTCTATTACTTTCCATCCTCAGAAAGAGTTACAGCATGTTCAAATCACTGTAATTCTTTTTCCACGATTTGCAGTTCACCCTATAATTCTGTTTCCAATTATATGATGTGTAAAATACATACTCCACAAAATGTGTGAATATTCTCAGCTCTATTACAAACCAATTTAACTTCTTTGGTATTTCTTTCTCAGTACCAAATGTATTATGCTCAAATATTCCTTGAGATTATTACAATACTAGGAGTCTGAACAAGGCAACAATTTTCCCTTTTACCCATACTTCTTTTCTCAAATGTGAATGCATAAAGTTCTTGTAGACCATTCTCGTTCACAGTGTTAAGCTTGGCACACTGCTGATGTGAACCATCTGAATTTCACATTTAATATAAAAAAGCTTGATCTCTTTCTTTGAAAGCTTAGCACCTTTAGATTGGTTGGAACTTCAACTACTTTATTATTATTTTTTAAAAGGATCTTAAACAATACATTCATATTTCATGCTGACACCATGGAATATTAACAATAAAAGCTCAGTCACACTTCTGATCAGTCAACCACCTTTCTTCAACTGCTTTCCAGGCAGTGCTGCTACTGCCTGCCAGTGCAGCAGCATGCACATCACATACCTGGGAACTACTGAGTGAAAAGAGTTTCAGTCTCTGCCAAACCAATAGAAAAGTCTAATTTTGACTGAATCACATCATTGTCCAAAATAGCATTATCGAACTTCTCTTTGTGCACCATGCCTTGGATATTAATAAAGGCATCCAGGCATGCTAGAAGCCTTAGAAAGCTAGCAGTAGAATTTTTGAGTATTAGTCTGTATCAGCACATTAATTAAGCAACTTAACCACAAAGTTTGACTGGCTTGCTTTTGTGCTATCCAAATTCCACTTATTCAGGATGGAGATAATCTATTTGGAGAAGCATTCGGAGAAGCGCAAGTGCAATGCTTATTGAAAAAATGCTGTGTAAGCTTAAGTTCATCAAACACTTGATCACAAGCAACAAAAATTATCAACTGTAATCACAGATTCTTGTGCCCCTACTCATATGAAATACTGTTCATTATGATGGTCTCGTGAAGCCAAAAAGATTAGTGGCAGAGCAAATTGACAGCAAATCACAGTAAAAGTACCAGGAATAGGAATCAGAGAATGTGCTGTGTTGGAAGGAACCCACCAGGATCATCGAGTTGAGCTCCTGGTCCTCACGTGACAGATGTGACAGCTGACAAACTAAAACAAGTATTTCCTATGCTAATAGAGGAATTCTGTATGTGCTTTGTGAGTTCCGGTAGAAAGAAGATGGCAGCTCAGCCTGTGAGGTTTTACTCTGTATTACCAGAATGAACTATGCCTCTCTGCAGATGACTTGGAAGAGTTTTTGTTCCTCAGTTTCTCCCTCCACAGTCTACACAAAACCAACCAGCTTGCTTCTCAGACACATCTAATGCCTAACTATTTAATACTTCTGTTACTATTGTGGTACTATGACCTCTGTAATGACTGAAATGTTCTGAATAAAAGGAGAAAATTGTGACTTGTGATTTGATGAAACTCTTACTTTTTGCTCTTCATGTTCATATTAATAGTGACAATTTTTTTTCTTCAAGATTAATTTTGTGATATTTATTTACTCTGTGCTTTCTAATTTAAAAAAAAAGAAATTTAAAATTTCTTTCTGCTTCAGTCACAGAAGATAAGATTACATCATCAGGTTTAGAGGAACCAAGGTGTAAGGTAGCCATATTCATGCAACATACACCACAGTATAAGAGAATCATAGAATATTCCGAGTTGGAAGGGAACTACAAGAATCATCAATGTCAAACTCCTGGTCCCAAAAATCACATCATGTGCCTAAGAGCAATGTTCAAAAGCTTCTTGCACTCTGTCAGGCTTGGTGCTGTGACCACTGCCCTTGGGAGCCTGTTCCAGTGCCCAAAAGAAACTTTTCCTGATATCCAACCTAAACCTCCCCTGACACATCAGGCTGCTTCTGACAAGGCTTCCTCTCCAGAACTTCCATCATTCTTGTGGCCCTTCTTTGGATGGCTTCTAATGTTTTAATGTCTTTTTTTATATTGTGGCACCCCAAACTGCCCCAGCACTCGAGGTGAGGCTGCCCCAGTGCAGAGCAGAGTGGGACAATCCCCTCCCTTGCCCACCTGGTGATGCTGTCCCTGATGCCCCCCAGGACAGGGTTGGCTCTCCTGGCTCCCAGGGCACTGCTGACTCACATTCAACTTTCCATAGACCAGGACCCCCAGGTCCCTTTGCACAGCGCTGTTCTTCAGCCTCTCACTCCCCAGTCTGTATCCACAGCCAGGGCTGCCCTGACCCAGCTGCAAAATCCTGCACTTGTGTTTCTTAAACTCCATCATGACTGTCCATCGCTCTAATTTATCAAAGGCCTCTCTGCAGGGTCTGTCTGCCTCTGAGGGAGTCAACATCTCCTGCCAATTTAGTACCATGACCAACTTCTTCAGTATTCCTTCAAGACTGTATCCAAGTCATTGATGATGATGTTGAAGAGAACAGGCCCTGAAATGGGAGCCCAGAACCCCAGCAGTGACTAGCCAGGTTTACTTCTGCCTTCAGGCATCTCAGTGACTGAAATCAGACTGCTTAAATACTAGAAAAGAACAGGCAAAACCAGTAGGCTAAAAAAAGAATAAAAATCAAAGATAAAATAGACAGATGAGGATAGATAGAAGATAAGATAGAATTAAATTAAAACCTGTGAAATTTACTTGGTTCTGATTTAGCTGGCATGTTTTCATAAAGATTAACACATCTACTTCAGTAACTATATACAATAAGACAAAGTCAATCTTTACCAGGATCAGAGCCAAAATTACACAAATTACAACCATATTTTTCTGTTACAGTACAGTGAAAAATTTAGATTTGTCATAACTGAGACTATTATCTGGATTGTGCTGCCATTTAACAGATGAATAGCCCACATGTAAATATTAAATTAGTTAAAAACCAGCTACAGAAAACTTAAGAATCACCAGAGTTAAGCAGCCACACATTCTGAAAACTCAAAGCTATTTTTTACATTTATTACAGAGATACAGTAATTATATTACCTACAGGACAAGAACATTGTTTTAACATGAAAGGTTCTATATTATATATAAAGTCTGCATAAAGCCAAGACACTGTATTAAAAGGTTACTAAGCAGTGAACAGCTTCTTCTTCATCAGTTGTAAATATCTAATTTACTACCCTAAGACTAGAAAGTAGATTTACCTAACTCATATTACTAAAATGGACTTTCACAAAACCATTATAAAGATCGCTTTGTTACCTTAATATCCTATAGTGGTCAATATTTAAGTGAAAGAAAGAAGATTAAAGACGGATTTTGTGCCCATTCTCTATATAGCTAAATCCCTAAACTAATGATTAGAGTTGTAAGAGCCGCAGTCCATTAGCTAAACACTGTACTAGGGGGCTACCATCTTGATTATATAATATTCTTTGAATGTCTCATTATAGAAGTGTAGCATTTCAAATTGATGAACACTGTTTGCTAACTTTTAATGTACTGTTTTTAAAACTGCAAAAATGCCATGAGTTTACAGAACCTTTTTCTAATTCAAAAGTCAGTGTTGGGACTTGTGTTTCTGCTGAAATAGGAACAGGTTCTGAAAAATGAATACCTTTAAGAGTTTCCAGAATATTATTTAAGTGCTGTTGCAATTGCAAGACAGAAATCAAGCACATTTGAAAATGTCTTTGTGGATTATTAGCATTACCTTCAAACAAAAGAAAAATGTTGCAAGACTGTGCGATGGTTACTTCCCAGCTGTACAGAAATGTGTACCATCACTCCACAGAGATCTAAAGTGATTGCTGCTTTGCTGTAGGAGGAACTACAATGACACGTAGACATTTCTAAAGCCTCTGTTAATTCATTATTTAGCCAAAAAATTTTCCAGACTTCACTAGGACATGCAGAAGCACCATGCAATCCATTTCTTCAGATGCATCAGGATAAGCTACTTGTAAGATTAATCATGTATGTGGCAGTATTACTACAAGGCAAAGAGGACACTGTTCTCAAGGGTTAGCGTGCCACTATCATCAAATTGCTGAGATAATTCTGGTAATTTTTTTTATTTTGGTGTTTATTTACTATGGCAGGTTAGTAATTTTATAAAATAACTTTGCATTCATATTCCTGTAATTCAGTTGCTTAGAGTTACCAAGAATATTTTCACAGAGCAAATACACAGAGACAAGGTCTGACTCTTTCTTTCATATTGGTTCCTGTTGTTATCCTTTCTTCAAGGTGCAGGGTTTGATCTGGGATAATTCAGAAAACCTTTACCCAAAGTAAGCAGAATGGTAGGATGGCATAGAAAAGAATATATTATTTCAATCAAAATACAACCAACAGATGTGTAAACAACTGATGCATTTCCTTACATATTCTCTCAAATTAAAAAAAAAAAAATAAATTAAAATAGCAATTTTTTTTCAAACTTTTTTTAAAATTTTCTTATTTTTTCCACAGGCATTATGAGCTATGTAATACAGTGTTTTAACTATTCATACTGTAGTTACATGAGACAGTAATTTAAAGACAACCAAATAAAGCTGATGCCTTTGTTCTCCTTTCTATGGATTCAGCTGTGGGTTAGGCCAGAAACAACAAGCTGTTGGTAGTGCAACACACTAGCACCTGAAATATTTTTGAACCCAGATAGGATAATTTTTTTAAAAGCAATACACTGTGATCACCAGGTGATGGAAAGTCTTTTCCTTGTGGATGCAAATACTGATAATAAGAGGATGAAGAGGAAAGATTTAGGGCATAAAAAATAAATCTCTTTGCTTCCTCTTGCAGAAATTAATAACAATAATAACTTATCCAAATTACAAATCAAATTTGAAATAATATATTCAGGCTTTTGTACGATATCACTTCTGTCTCGCAGAACACTGTAACACAGCTCTTCACTTTCAATCTAATGTAGCAGCTAGGAATGCAGATACGTGGTTTATTGTTTTTAATTAAAATACAAAGCATATTGAACAACATGTGTTCATAATTCATTAACTTAAAAAGTAATATGTTCCAAATATGTGACTGAAATCTGTAGAAGAAAATGAGTCATATGGTTGAGTCACATGTAATTAAGAATTGGTCACCAAGAACAGGGACCAAAGCTTTTTCTGGTTTACTATTTGAAAGATCTGAAGAATTTCTAGCAGTTACAGCACACCATTTGTATCTCAGTTGCATCAACAGCATCCAATCTCTGCCTCACTTTACCTTATGACACTATTAAATAAAAACTGAACAGTAGAAAGTACAGTTTTAGTTGAAGAGTAGGTCTGCAGGAATTTTCAAAGCAATTACAAGAATGTAGCTAAAACTTCAGTCTTCAAACTTATGGAATGGAATTTATCCATTTTTTGGGTTTAATTTTTTTTTTTTTAAAATTGCTATGTATTTCTCATGGAAAAACCCAAATTGCTGAATTCTCTTTCCTATTAAACTACATTTCTTGTCTTCAAACGATGAGATCTGCAGGATTTTGCATGGATGTTAGGATTATAGTTACTATTTTCACTATGTGGACAATTCAATAATGGTGAGTAAAAGAAAACATACAGTCTGGGTAGAACCACCTAAATCACAAGTGCTACTTGTGATTTTAGAACAGGAAATACTGAACACAAGATGAAAAGGACTATAAAAATCATCCAAAGTTATGGACGTATGCAAACTCCCCTGAGATTCTATGCTGCTAATACTAGGATGGTACTAGCAGCGTAAAACTCTGCAACATCTGATGAACTTAAAAGAATGTAAATTTAGATGAAGCAATAAGAAAACCTATATTAATACTCAATCAAAAATGGTATTTGGGGAAAAATTATGGAAATTCCTTTTTTTAAGCTATTTAAATTTGGCAATGAGCTGGAGAATAAAGAAAGAAAATAAAAACCTTGTACTGAAAAGTAATTGAGGAAGGATACATTGACAGGATGACAGATCAGTTTGTTTTTAATACCTGGGATTTCTAAAGCATAGTCAATAATATACTGCAAGAATGTGCAACCAATGCTTTACAGAATATATATTAAGTGTCAGGAGACAATTCATATGTTGTGCTATGTAAACTCCTTTTCTTTTTTTTCAATGACCAACTGAATTTTATGTACAGCTGATGAAGTCTGCAGTCAATTCCCAAGTCCTGGTTTCTACTCTGCCTTATGAAGTTTCAGAATAGGTTTTATTAATATCTACTTAAGAAGCTTTGCAACTCCCTTCTCCCAACCAATAAACTTCTCCAAAATAATAAACACATTCCAAGGATTTTTATGGGTCTTGTAACATTTTAAAACAAGCCAGCAACATCCATATTTACATTGCTTAACAAATAAATTTCTGATATTTTACATCTTTCTGGTGCAAGGCAGGGCACCAAAGGCTAAAAATCCACAAGCTATGACCCTTATTAATGTTGCCATTGGCAGAAAGAATGGAACACACAAGAGTTGCAGACCATTTTTTTTTCACTGCTCCAGTACAGAAATGGGGGAAGATTCATGATGATTTGCTCGATCAACATCAGAGCCATTTAGCTGTAATAATAATATAATATACGCTCTCATTGTGTTTATACACCACACTGAACACAAAAATCCCCCCATAATTTAAAAGCATACAAAGAATAGCCCTTGTACTATGGAAACAGTATTCCACGCTGCCATAGGTAAAAGGGAAGGCTGCAATGCTAGAAAAACCAGTTTCAACTCCAACAGAGGAACAGCAGAGGAGTAGTCAACACAGGTATTTGTTGCAAACACAAGGTGAGCATAAGAGTCATGATATTGATACCATCACAAATAAACAAGGAAGCCACAAAAGCAGCATAGTGGGATGGTCCTTGGCTGCCTATTAAGTATCATTAGGAAATATGATGTTTACCTTGAGCAGATTGAAAAGACTGTCATTCTTGCCCATTCGTGTGGTTTGGATTAGGCCCTTGAACACAAATATCGTACTAGGTTTCTTAATGATTTGGTTAAGTTGGCATAATTGATCATAAATTATCAGAATTCCATTCCATCATTTCAATAGGCTTTTTCATTTAAAGTGCTATACAAATACACAGAAATACAAGTCCAGACATCATTTTCAGTGAATTCTAATGTATGTCCCTCTATATTACACACATTATTCTCTCCTGGAAAGCCAAAGTAAAGCCAGAGCTACTGGATAGGCAGTACTCTATAATTACATAGCAGCAAAAATGGTATCTTGACAACTTATAACACTTAGGTGATACCTCATATCAAACACTGGATCAATTCCCTACTAGGAAAGGCTAAAGAATAAAAGCTTTATGAGATAAATCAAATTGTAAATTTATCCCATATCTGATATCCTATTTTAAATATATATGATGAAAACCACTGATGAAATTAGTGGTTTAATGAAATAGACATACAAGAAACTGAAAGTTTCATCTACCTCTTGGTCCTGTAAAACAAAAAATCTAAACTAATCTGTTAGATTTCTTAGCTATAAGAACAGTCAAATACTGAAATACTTCCGGTATTAATATATTAATTTGGTATTAATATCAATTTCCATGCCAAAATCACTCTCAGAAAAACTCTTAAAGCTTTTTCATGTAAGTTAGAGATATAAATAATGAAATCTATTTGGTATATATTTAGTAGTAAACATTTTTCTATAAATATTCCTTTATAAATTCAGCTTCTAGTCCCAGGCACTGCAACTTTATCACAAGTCTCACGCTATTCAGCTTTTTTCTTTATCAATAATTTGTGATACTGGAGTTCTGAATTTACATGATAATTTCAAGTTTCAGCTAAAAGCAAAGACATGAGTTTCATAAGCAAGAAGAAAAGTATTAAATCCAACATTAAAATGCAACAACCATCTTTTCCTACATGCTAATCAAATTTCATCGTCCTTTACTGACAACGCAACCATCATTTATCATTTTAACATTCATGGAGAGAATGTGGTAAGATACCCAAGAAACAGAGCAGCACCTTATCACTAGTTTTAAGAAAAAAACAAATAAAAAAACCCAAAACCAAACAAAAAACCCAAACCACATTTTTTTAATGGAGATACATCTCTTGAACACTTAATTCTCAAGAATGTAATTTCCTGTATTTTAGAAACTTACTACTGTAGGCACTGACGTAGGATGCAGCCAGAGATTCTCATCAGATTTGAAACTTCCTGAACTTGACTTACACTGTTATCTCCTTTTGATTTCCTGCAGCTGGTCTGAAGAGGAGTAAAGAGCTGATTAGATTGGAGACTGAAACATTTTCAGCAGGTGGAAGTAGAGAGCAGAAAAAATCCCTATGTTTGTATGCCAGGCAGGAAATTTTGGGGCTGATCTCTTTTTGAAAAGCTATGTCAGCTCTTGCTAAAACCATGAACAAAATCTGAAGAACAATATTCTACAGTTTTAGAAAGTTATATAAAGCTATATAAAGTAAAAGACCTAGGAAATATTTTTTTTATGACAACTCTGTTCTGTCTAGTAGGACAGCCCCTATTTAAATGATCATGTCATGTTTTCCTTTTTTTCTCTGAAATAGTTTAATTACAGTTTAAATTATTACCTGTAAAAAACCCCAGAACACAACAACAAAAAACCTTCCAAAACAAAAACCAACCAAATAAACCCACAAACAAACAAACAAAAGACCCCACACCCACTAACAAACTGTTTCACGCTGAAGTAAGATCCCTACATGGCTCTACTACTCGGCATTTTAGCTAAATTCTGACTCAGTCCTATAGCAACTGGGACTAGAACACTACAGAAAGTCCTCCTGCTGGAAAGGACAAACTGCCTCAAGAGTGCTGACATACAAAGTACACGATACAATGCCTTAATCAATGCATGTGAAGCCTTCTTCTTCTTTGTCACTAAAATTACATTACTTTTCACACACATCTTTCTTTACTGTGTCTCTTGACTTATCTGTGACTGTAATTAATAATTTGGCTGGCAATCAGTGAACCATCACTTATATGATACCTTACTTAGTTATTCTTCAAAGTCAAGTCTTTGAGGCCTTGAGAAAATTTTTGAACTTATTTAAACCAATTTGAAACATTAATAACTCCCTTTATTGCAAGAGATTTGCTTCCTTGTTAGCATCCAAAGAAAAATACTGTTACACCTACAAACATCATCTGTAATAGTTCAACATCAATCCCATAATGTGCATGCATGCTGCATTGTATAAAGCACCATTTCCCCTACTTTTAGCTGGGTTTTTTTGTTAATAAACCCAGATATTTATTACAATTTTTATGTGAGTTCATCAAGTGAATAATCCAAAAGACTTTGTAACTCCAACCTTAAAGTTATGGACTAATTTTAAGCTACAGGACTCAGTCCTGTATTGTCATGATTAAAAATATTAGGTACAGATTCCAAGTTAAAAATATTCACTCAAGCCAAACATTTTGATCCAGTTAATGTTACATCTTAACAATTTCATTAAAACTTGATTGAAATAATGTAATTAGAGCAGACAAAGGTACAATAAACCACCTTGGTTTTGCTTATTTTGTTTTTTTTTTAAAGTCTAGTCTCTATCTCTAGTTGAGGGAATCAATTTAGAACATTAAAACTAAAAATTAAATTAAATAACTCATGTCTATGCTTCATTTCTTTGGTGGACCAAAGTAAACTAGCAGTGAATCAGTTACATCGTATGAGAGGCGAAGGATGCATTTGTGCTGTTACAGGGCCACGTCACTGGTTGTGCGCAGTTGTTGTCCGCTTGAGATTTAGACCTGGGTCTCTCGCCGTCCCGCGCCGCAAGGCGTGTTCTATCGCGTCCTTGTAAGATCCTTATCCTTTTGGCGCCAATCTACCGATTTGCGACCACGGTGGACGGGCCACCGTCACTTAACCCGGAAAAGGTGCACACACTTTACCAAGTGCATGTTCGATAAAAAAGCACTTCTGCCCACAAAACCAGTATGCCAATAAAACAATCTGGAACACAGGAATTTTTGCAGCCTTATGGTACAGATACCTAGAGAGGTGAGGAAAGCTAATTCACTCCTCTACCTTAAAAGCAGCGGAGTGATGTCATCACAAGCTTTTCCTTGTAAAACACAGTCACTTCATAAAGATAAAATAATCCTCCTCAACCCCACAAGTCTGCATCCAAATATCTCTGTTAGCCAGCATGACCCCAGAGATTACAAAACCAAATGAAGAATACACTGAGGCCCTCTTTCATACAGTAAGAAATAAATGTCCATTTTATACATAAATCCTTATTTCAAGCTTCTCATTTTTTTTTGTCAAGTTATAGATATCAAAGAAAAGTTCGTATTATACAAGACAGACTGAGGCTAAAAACATCTAGTGCCCCGATAAACACAAGACAACAAATACTTTAGAGATGGAATGGGGGAAACAAGTCTCTTTTACTCTCCAGGCTTTGAAAATTGGAAGCATGTGTATGGAGGCAGGTCTGCATAAGTCATCAGAACCCAGAATGTATTCCTTTGCTGGATATTTCCTGCTGTACTACAGGAGAATCCCTACTGTGGAGGCAGTTTGCATTGCAAGACTGGCACGGCAGCCATGCAGTGCAGAGCTGCTGTCCAGCTGGCAATGACACTGCGTGCCTCTACCCTCAGGGCAAGTCAAGAGCAGCTCAACTTTCATCTCTGCTAGCAGACAATTCTGCCTCCAGGGCAGGCTTCTATCTTTACAGCAGGTATTTTTTCATGTCAGCCCCACAGCTGAGTGTCCAAAGCCCAGCAAAACCTACAGCCTAGAGTGACACAGCTCTGGCTGCAGCAACAAAACCAGTCCATACTGCGCCTCCAGGTATAAGCTCTGACCATCCTCGTATTTGTTGCAGCGGTTTAATTTCTTTTTCCATTTCAGTGTGGTATGTGGAGCTTTGGTTGAATTGGAAGACCTGGTTTTATGCTGATGGCTGCTCGTGGCAGACACAATGTGCCCGCTGGAGCAGGCTGACACGCTGTGAGGAGACAATTCAGTTTTGCTCTGCCGCAGCAATGGTTGTCAGAGGCACCCTGGGGAGCGGTCACACATGTGCCACATGCAGGACGCAACCAGAAGAAGCCTCATCTCTGGGAGAACTTTGCTTGCCAACATCTCACGAGGGACAGGCAGCTGGAGACACCGAACTGCCCCGAGGGGCTTCTCCAGTCAGTTGCAAAAGGTTGGACTGGGCCAATAGTCTCCTGCCAGCAGGACCTTGGGAGAGGCCAGGGGCACAAAAAGCCACAGGCCTCGGGGGACTTTTGGAGCTTATGGCTTTGTCTTGAGACTTGTTTTCTTGAAACTTGCTTTTGAGTCAGGGCTTTTTGAGTCTTATGCCTCTTTCCCTGTCCCCAGCCTGCCTTTTGGCTCTCCTGTCCTTGCCAGCTCTTGCTCACCCTGGTGTCTGTCCTTGCTCCCTGTGTCCCTGACCAACATCCTGCCTGCTTCATCTCTGCGTTCCTGCCCAAGTCCCCTACATCCATCCCTGCCTGCCTCCAAACCAGCCCGCTGCCACAATCCTCGCTGTGACCCTCTCCGGGCTCCTGGAGCTCCTTCCCGAGCACCCATCACCATGTGTTGTGGCGCCCGTGGCCACGGGAGCTGTGCTTCCTGGGTGTGAAGGACACTCCCCGACCTCCGGCGGTAATGCCCTCTTTTTCCCTCTGTCTCCCCTCTTTCTCTCTCTCCCTCCCCCACTTCCTTTCCCATTTTCCTTCCTCTTGCTTTGTCTTTTCTAGCTCTCTTTAGTATAGTAACTCCTTTTTTATTTTTCATTACCAATGTACAATTCTCAGATGCAATGTTTGCTTTGTTTGGCTTAATTTCGTTCCTGGCCATCTATTTCTAACAGAACTCCTCGTAGTTCCCCGCAGTGGAATGCGACACACGCTACAGTGGGCATGAGGAGCCCCAGTTGTTGCTTTAAGTCCCACAGCAGACCCTTCTGCACTGCCTCCTTCTGGGACATGGTCATCCAGCTGTGTTTTCAGCATCAGCCGCTCGCTCCTTGGAGAAGTTGCAGTTCCAGTTTGGAAGCACACTCGCAAATGACACTTGACACGCCCACTGTCTGCAGGGCCGACAGTGTTCTGGAAATAGATGTGTTTCACGTCACAAGAATTCCCACACTGGATCACTAACACTGCAATTTCTGCTTTTCATGGCAAAGCTCTCACTGCTAAGCAATTTGCACTGCAGGTACACTACAGCACTGGGAGAGAAATTTGGAGTCAGTGTTGTATTCTAGCTTCCCTAGAAAGTGAGACTCATCTGTGAGAACTAGTGAAACTAATCCATAAGAAATCCATAAGAATAATCGTATAAACTTAACCTAACTGGAGGGGAGGACTTTAATGATGACCACAGCTTATTTCTGCCAGAAACATCACTTTTAAGAAGAGTATCACAACAGACATAGCTGATTCTGCAGAATATGTGGAACCCTTCCCAGACCTTTTATTGCATTAGTTAAAACTTTATATTTTCCAAGCATGGCTTAAATTAAATATAAACCATTCTTTGCCAAACTGATATTTTTCTTTTCTAAACCTGTGATGAATTCTTCCATCTTTATTCAAAATAACCAAAGTTTTGCACTGCATTGATTAAACCACACCATATGAGGAAACTGCAAATGTAACAGCATCTACTTGCCTATAAAACTTATTTCTATAAATACATATATTTCTGAACAAACCTATACCTAAAGTAACAACTTGTAACATGCCCAGAGGTAAGGCACTACTTGAAATAGGTCAAACTATGGATACTTGTAACTGGTTTTAGAGTATTGCAGGTTGTTGGGGGTTAGGTTTCTTTTGTTCCTCTCACCTTTAGAATTTTTCCCATAGTTGTAAGGGAAACCTGACTGCTGGCATTTATTGGGTGCTAGAGAAGATAAAGAGTTGGGCTGGGCCCAAGGGGAAGGGGAACAGGTAAAAGGGAGGGCAGGGGCAGCTGCTGGCTGGCTTGCTTCTTCAGCTTCAGAGCAGCACACAGTCAGAGCTGTTGGTGCTTGGGGAAAAGAATTTGCCATAACCCAGACAGAGCTGCTTCTTCTTTCTTCTTCTTCCTTCTTTCTTCTCCTTCTCCCTCTTCTTCTTCCTCCTCTTCTTCCCCTTCTTGTGGGATTCGCACCCCCTGTCCTGCTGGGACGTGCCAGTGCCACCACCGTGAAGCTGCTGATACACCTCATCCACCAGCCCAGGATCTCTGCTCATTCCTGCTGTTCCAGCTGGCTGTTCCACAGAGTCCTACTAAAACACCAAAATCAGCTGCCTGAGCGGGTTTGCGAAGCAAAGCCTGTCCTCCATCCTTTCCTGTCTCAGCTAAGAAGGCTGTCACAAAGTCTCTGGGTTTATTTTGTTATTAATGCCATAGTTATTGTTGTTTGCCTTATTATACATAAGAATAAAAAACTATTATTCCTATTTCTATACCTTTACCTAAAAGCCCCTTAATTTCAAAATTATAATAATTCAGAGGGAGAGGGTTTACATTTTTCATTCCAAGGGAGGCTCCTGCCTTCCTTAGCAGACACCTGTCAAACCAAAACACAGGTGTTAGAACTGTTAAGGTTTTGCTGCATGATCTGCTGTTTCAAAGCCACAAGGACATGATCTAACTCAATTATAACCCACAGCTGACCTGTGAAGCTGTATTAGCTGAACTTACAAAAGAACCACCAGTACCACAAAGTAACTCGGTACGCACAAGTCTGATTTTCATGGTTCATGTGTCATCATTCACAGGTCATAGAGAGAACTCTAAAAGAGATTTTGACAGGCTAAGTACAGTGTGTAAGATTAATAGAGCAAACAAAAACAAAATAATGCTTTTCTGCTTACAAGTACAACAGAGAAGTCCATTCTTCTAGAAAACCTTTATACTACATCACAACATATCCTTTTCAATAGAAACAAGCACTCTTCCTCCCAGATGTACTGCTTTCCTCAAACCACATAAAGCACCAGCTACATTACCGTTGTATTGTTTGCAAAGATATTACAAGACAATCTATGTCAGTTTGTAATTTACAAAGAATTTGAAATTACTTTCAAGCACTTTGTGTAAATAAGACTAAAAATATCAAATGCCCCAAAAAAATCCTTCAATTCCTTTTTACCCATCCTCACACAGTCCTGGAAAGCAGTGAAAGATGGAAAAAGAAGGAGCTAGAGTACATGTAATTCTGAATATTTTACAATGTTGTTAATTAAATGTGTTATACTGCACAGTTCTCAGCAATCCAATGCTGCAATCATACAACTGTATATACATATAGAAGCAGACATGTGGTGTAAACTACCATTAAAAGGTGGTAATGATATTAACAACAAAAGCTAAGGAGCATTAGATCTTTTGGAAGACATCTCAAGACTAAACAAAATGGAATGTGACCCTGCTGGCTAGTAATTTCACCAGTAGCTACCATAAAAACAGTTTGAAATTACTGGTTGCCAAGTCTTTGTTTTATGTTTATTGTATGTTTATACATGCATGAACATTTCTATATTATACAAACATTTGTAATTTTTTTTCCTATCACTGATATACTTTCCCATATGAAACTGCTAGGAAGAGTTTTTATTCATAGTTTGGACTTGATGATCTCAAAGGTTTTTTCCACCCTAGCTAATTCTGTGATTATTTATGCACTGACAAAGTTTTTCTTGAGCTATGGAGGCCAAATCTTCCATCACAATATGAGTGTGCTTACTGCCACCATGAATGCTCAGATGGGCTTCTGCTCTTCGGAGTATGCATCTTGTGTGTGAGCATGTGTAAAATTGTGCTCAAACACCTTCAAACATTAATATTAATCTGAGGGTTTAGCTTAATCTGAGTTTAGCTTAAAGACTTTTAAGAGCAAAGTTCAAATCCCACCACCTTGTCTAGGTATAATAACACTGCACTACAACCTTTTGGCCTAAATTTGTAGAACCACTATTTCATACAGCACCTATGGATTTCAACATGGCAGTGTCTGTTCAGTGCTTGTGAGACCATAGGAATTTGTCACTGTATGACAAGGATTCAACTCACCTTAATCTGAGAGGTCCTTTTGAGTTTCAAAAAGACCAATAAAATAGGCTTAATTTAAACAAATGCTACAAGACTATTCCTGTGGAATTCCCTGAAAACAATCCTTTCATCACTGTCTCTAGAGATACTTCCCAGCAGGAAAAACTCTAAACTTATTTTGATTAATTTCATTGAGAGTTAGCAAGAATCTGAATTTCTAATAGTGAGTTACCCAAATCCCTAGATTTAAGAGAGAATTTTATTCTTCATTTCATATATAGAAAAAACAGCTCCTGAACAGAAGTAAAAAGCCCTATGATTTTTAGATATCTTAACAGAATTATTGATGTTGGGACAAGACTACTATTAAGAGATTACACACCTTAAAAGCAGATAGGGTTTATCTTAAAAACTGGCTTACTGAAATGCTTGAATCTTACATAAAACAACATGATACTTACAGATGTCATCCCAGTGCAGTTGCCACTGTAAAACCAGAAGATAAACATTCAAAGCAGAGAAAATATATTCCATTCAACTTAAAGTTCTTAGTAGAGTGATAAATATTTTGGAAGTGATTATGCATTTGCTGAGAGAGTTGATTTATCTAACGCCTTTAAAGGAGAGTATAGCTGCCCATGGATGTTAAGATTCATCTCACCTGGTTTCAGACTGTTGCACTAGAGATATTAATTTTTGAGCTAACCACCCTGAGGGCTCTCTAAAATTGCTGAGGATAAACAGTTGCTGTATAAGATGTAAGTGGTCTGTTGCAGACATCTACCTCAGGATGAGATGAGCTGTATCTTAGAAGGGCTTATTTTTCTTCCTTTGATGTAAAAATTATAATAAGCTACTAGTCTAGTTTAAGCAAAAGCGATATCTACAGTTTGGTGGGATGCAACTTGTAAATATGTAAATAAATCCAGCAAGGTTGTCAATATCCTAGAGCAGGCCTGCCTCATATCTGACCTTGGTGTCACAGCCTAGTGGGCCAGACTAAGGATTCAGACACAGTAGGGGACCCATAAAAAATTGACCTGTACAAAATGGTAAACCTGAAACCCTGATTACGGCAAAGAGGGCAGAAGGAGTAATCAGGTTCAATTTTAAATGTTTCAGGGTTGTGGTTTTATTAATGAACAAAAAAACTAAGAAAAATTAAAATAATTAAAAATAAATGTTAAAAGTGTCATTTGAATCAAAATATTTTAGCTGGCTTATCACTTTGGAATTTCAAATAATTCTTAGGCTAGATCAATTTTCAAATTTTATTTTGCTTATACCAAACTGAAATGGTCACCATTTATAATATAATGTATTTGAAAATGCTTTCCTTTTATGAGATAAAATTTGCCAGGGACTTGAACTTGACATTATTTCAAGCTCCTGTTCTTTCAATGCTTACTTGTCCTTCACAGATACACTTTACACAGATTCATAGTATTTACTTAAAAATCCAAAAATATTGTCAAAAGGCCTTACATTGCCTGTAGAAGGACAAAACATGTGAATAGTTCAAAGTATATTTTTCCTTTTTCCAAGTAGTTTCCTAAAATAAATAATCTAGAGTAAAGACTATATTCTCACTAACATTGATTCAGAAATAAATTGCCATATTTAAAGACAAGATTATCTCAATTAAATATAATATGGGCTATGCGAAATCAAAACTTACAATTAAATGTAGTTGATCAATGAAATGTGAGAGAATGCATGTTCAATAATATTCATAATGAAATATTCTGAGTCAATAGCTTAATTAAAGTCTCACTTGTATTGACTGTGCTTTAATATTTGCTCTTGTACATTTACTGAAATGTCAGCAAAAGGATGATGGAATACTCAAAATAATTAGAAATACAGTAAAAGAAAAAAAAATAAATAGACCTGCTATAGCATAATATATTAATTCTGTGATTTTCTTCTTGAAATAAGAAGGCCACTCAATTTCCACTGATGCAGAGTGCCAATCAGCCTCCCACGTGGAAAAATGTGGTACAAGGACGGTGATGTGAATCACGACATACACTCTGAAGCCCTTACACCGTCCTGAGTTTCTCATAAGGCTGGAGAACTGTAAAAAGAAGGTTCTTTGTAAAGCAGCTCCAGTATTTGAAGATATTTGTAACAGTTTTGAAGTATTTGTAACTTTGCAGACAACTCCCATCAAAATGCAATAAATTGTAACATTCATCAACAAGACCACAGAACACAGCAATGAAAGAAATATTGCTAACTTGAGGAAACAAAATCAGAAGAAATCAGGGAATGATTGATATGGGACGTTGAGAAATACATGTTCAGACATAGTCAGGCAGTAAGACCTTTGATGAACTGAAGAGGAAGCTTACTAATACAAAAGAAAGCCCAATTCTCTCCTCAGATACTGCAGTTGTGCAACAGAAATGTTAGTAATGTGTACTCCAGTAACTCTTATATTTGGATTACTGCAGTTCAGCTGTACCAATGTGGTTAGATTCACCATAAGCAATGTAGCTTCAAGGCAATCACAGCATCAGAATAAGAGAAGTGACCAATGAAACTCACTAAATTCAACAAAAAAAGTCAGAACTAGATTAACACTGTGTGCTTTTTTCTGAAATATGACTGTAGACTTTAGAAAGGAAAATATGTGCCTTCAAAAAAAAAACAAACCCACAACATGGTGATGACATTTCATGGAACCACAGAATATGCTGAGTTGGAAGGGACCCACAAGTATCATTGAGTCCAACTCCTGACCCTTCCCAGGACCCCCCAAGAGTTACACTCTGTGCCTGAGAGCATTGTCCAAATGTTTCTTGAACTCTGTCAGGCTTGGTGCTGTGACCACTGCACTGGGGAGCTTGTTTCAGTGCCCAACCACGCTCTGGGTGAAGAACATCTTTTTGATATCCAGACTAAGCCTTTCCTGACATAATTCCAAGCCATTGCCTCGAGTCCTGTCACTGGTCACAGAGAAGACATCACTGTCTGCCCCTCCACTTTCCCCTTGTGAGATGCTGAAGACCTCAATGAGGTCTCCCCTCAGTCTTGTCATTGTGCCCGACCCGTGAGCCAGTTGCTCAGCCTCCCCAAAATGTACATGGTTATCCAGATGTGTGCTGAACATCTTGTCCAGAAG
The DNA here is from genome assembly GCF_001522545.3 of Parus major. Taxonomy (NCBI): domain Eukaryota; kingdom Metazoa; phylum Chordata; class Aves; order Passeriformes; family Paridae; genus Parus; species Parus major. Next base: position 1,770,796 of record NW_015379261.1, on the reverse strand, counting down.
TGTAGAAGATCAGACAGCTACAGAAGCTGAACTGAACAGTACCGCTGACCTTCCAACCCTAGTACAGTAAAAACCTTAAAAGAAATAAAGCAAAAACAGAAGCAATAACATCATGTCTAATCACTCTGACCCTTTGATGGTGACTGTTCACTGTTCAAACAAGAAAAGATACAACAAAAACTCTAATAGCAAAAAAAAAAGAAAATAAAAACAATTACTAACATAAAAACAATAATCAGAAAATTGTGCTTATAAGAAGACCAAGACAAATAAGTCAGTGTAGAAAATTTTATATGAACATAGTAACCTACAAAAATACTTATAACCTAGTACAATAAACTAGCTTTGCTTTGCTTTGCTACCATAAGCAAAGTCCATATCAGGCAATCCCCCCACAGGAGAGTCCCGTGAGAGATGGTACCCAAAGCTTTGCTGAAATACAAAAAGATTACACTACTGCTTTTCCTAGATCAACTAGGTGGTTAACCTATGTAGAAGGAACATGGGTTCAACAAGCAGGACTTCTCCCTCATGAAGCTGTGATGGCTGTGACTGATGACTGTGTTTTTCAGTACCTCTCACAATAGTCTTTGCCATGATTTTACTGGTTAAAGAAGAGAGACTGACAGACCTCTAGTTTCCAAGGTCCTCCTTCCTGTCCTTGAAAACTAAGATAATGTTCTCAAGCTTCCAATCAGCTGGGACCTCTCCAAATTCCCAAGATCACTCATAAATCATTGAGAGAGGATTTACAATTACATCAGCAGCTCTTTGAGGATTCCTGGAAGAATCCCATCAAGCCCCATATATTTGTAGGGATCCAGCTGAAGCAGCAAATCTCACACAAGCTCAGGGTTAACTAGAAGTTGATCATAGTCATGGCCCTCCAGCTCAGAGCACTGAGACCCCCTTGGTCCATTATCCATGTTTAAAGCAGAGGTAAAGAATGTGTTAAACACCTCTGCCTTGTCCATGTCCCTGTCTGTGAGGTGACCATCCTCATCCTGTAATGGGCCAATGTTAATTCTACACTATCTCTTGCCATTACTATTTATATTATATTAATATTAATAAAATTTGAGGAAAGACAGTCAAGAAGCTACTGGCTGGAAGCTCTTCTTCTGCCAGCACCAAAGGAAAACACTGGAGGTAACTGTAATGTCTCTTTAAAATATAAAAATTTTAATGGAGATCAGACCTGTCATCACAGGTTAGAGAGAAACAAAAGCACCTCAAAGAGCTTTGGAAAGGAATTACACACTGTGGATGGATGCATGGATGAGTAAATTAACAAATAAAGCTGCTTAGGCATCTCAGTAAAACTCAGCATTGCTCTACAGTGCATGGAGAAATAGCATGGTGAGTACCAATCACTAACAGAAAAAAAAAATTAAATTTGCTATAAAATTAAAATAACCTGACTACCATTTCTGAAACCTTAATCTTTATAGGGAAGAACTCCACAGACCATAGCAAATGTCAGCTATTATTAAATGTCTTGAAATTAAATGTAATTGTTCCTTCCTGAGGGCTAACCAAATTCTTTTCAGATTCCTGCTGTATCTGCATCACTGGGGAAAGAGAAAAGTGATTTAAGACAAATTCCAAGTCAGTTTTCCTTTCATTTTAGTCCTTTGAATTTAATAGGAAGATTATGCAAGTCTCACTGCCTTTTCCTTCCATCTCATGTCAGTCAGAGTGGAAGAGTTTGCATTATTCAAGGTCAATTAAGCCATGCAAATGCATTCTAATTGATTTTACAGTAGTAATAATAACTCTCTCCTCAGTAGAATGTGCTGAATTTCTTTAAAAAAAAAACAAAGAAACTCTTACAATAAAAATAGCATAGATGTTTGGGAACTACTACTGAAAATAATGAAATAGATGTATGAATATAATAACCTTGAACTGGTAGTGGTACAGGTTTTAGGTATAAATTCCTCAGAATTTGAGCCATAGTTCTAGCCTTGGAGCATTAGCGATGTCAGTCATAAAAAATATCTCACATTCTGCTGCTTGCATTTCAGAAAAAAAAATAAAAAAAAAATAGCGTGTTTATTTAGTTAGCAAATTACAGCAATTTTTTTAACTTGAAATCAAGTTTTCAAAAACATGTCTTGACAACATTCAGCCCTGAATGTAAATTATGGAAAAACTGAAATACATAATTTATTAAAGTTTTTAAACTCTTAAAGCTATGTATTTTGATAAACATTGCTTGCAATATAAACTAAACTTGAAAAATATGATTTCAAAGAAGATGGCTTTGCCAATTATAAATGTGCCATTATGTTATACAAAAACATTCCTAGTCAATGGGATATTTTAAACCAAATAAAATGACACTTCCATATAGCTTAGTCCAACCTTGTGTGGCCAGAATAAACACAGGTATATTGGTCATCAAAGTTCAGTTCTGAAGCAATCATCTTCTGCTGGAACAGCGTGACCCAGCACAACAAGGGATACATCTGTGGCAATGTGAAGTCAAGCTCTTGAATATAAACTCTGTCATGCTGTATTCATATTTAAAGAACACAGTATTTACATACCAGTTACACTCGCAGTCACGCTGACATAGACTCTTACCTGGAGGGTCACAATTACATGTTGGAAAAGGCAAGGAAACCACCTTCATCTGTTTTTCTGCTTTATCTGAAATTGTGAATATGTCATGGTTTTAAAGCACTAGCTAAAAAGTCACTAGAAAACTTACTCATTTCTTGCTGTGAGATATGAATTAGGAGAAGAGCAAAACAGGCTTAAGACTTAAAAGGCATAAAGAAAGTATATTAACAAAACTACAAGAATAAGAAACCAGAATGAAACCTCCAGAAACCATTTTTCCCCCACCACCCAACCATTCCCTTGTCCAACTGACAACATAGAGACAAAGCCTGGTGGTTAAAATAGTCCCAACTTTGCTACAGTCTTTTCATCAGTCTTTGTAGAGAAAAAGTTCTCTTTGGTCAATTTATGAAGTTTTTCACAAGAAAACCATTTTTCTCATGGCTTTCTAGTTCTCTGATGCCAGCCACCCAGAAAACTCTGCCATCAGTCTTTTCCTCCCATTTCACACCACTCTGAGGTGTGTTCCTGGGTCATGAGTCAAAATGGGATGTCATTTTAAGGATGAGTTATTCAAAGGCCAAAGTTCTCTTCATCTGTCTCTGTGAGCATCTCTGGAAACAAAAGTTTTCTCTTTGTCTCTTAAGGGCCACAAATCTTCATCAACTCTCTCTTCTCCTTTTATGTTCCAGCATCTCATAGGATCACAACTACTTCACCACTTGCTCAGCTCTATCAATGAATTACCTTTGCTTAGATCCATGCTTTGAAATACCCCATCCCCCCAAATTTGTCTTTCATGAATTAAAAGAGTTTTTTCAGAACATTATTGTCCATCTCCATAGTTTTAACAAAAGAATATGTCAGCTTATTAGTGCATCTTCTTATTCTTTTCCTACCTGGGGCTTAATTCCTTTCCTCACTGTCTTTGATAGTTTATGTTGTCTCTTTACATGTTGATTAGTCTCTCTCTTCCCCTCTCTCTGGAAAAAGGATTAATCTGCAAGTCACATCTGGGTAGTGAAAGGGTTAAAATCTTACCCAGGCCTTGTGGATGGTCTTGTGATCTCTGCTGGAGCAGCGGCTGGAGCTGTCTGCGATGGAAAATTTTCCATGGCTACTCTGGGAGAGTGTGGCCACTGTCTCAGCACTCTGCAGGTCAATGGCTTTCTCTCCCCTTACTCAGCAGTCTCTGGTGAAACTCAGCAGCGGCAGAAACTGCAGTCGACCGGCCTGGGCCGGCAGCCCCGCCTGTACAAGGCTCAGCGAGCCCTCTGAGGGATTCAGCCCCCCTGGGAAGGGGCTCCTGTCACTTCACAGCCTCCATCCTCCTGCCTGGGAGCCGCTGGAGTCTGGCTCAGCCCCTCCTCGCCAGGCCAGACAAGGCCGCAGGGGAGAGCGGGGCCAGCCAGAGCTCTGTTACTTTGTACAGCCGGAAACAAAGAGAAAGAGAAATTCCCGGGCTTAGGTCTTAAGGTGGTGTTCACAGGTTGATCTCACTTTTCAATGGTCAAAACCACTGTCAGTTCTCAGAAATGGCCAGTTATTGGCCTGGAGGAAAAACTCCCATCAACCTCCAACAGCCCTAACTTCCTTAGGTGTTCCCTACTTTTCTTAAATGCCAATCAATCACAGAACAACACATCTAGTCGATTTCAGAACAAAAGGGTTGTAGGCTTACACTTAAAACCACTGGAGATAGTTTGAATAAACATTTGCTTTTCTCTTAATGTAGCAAAATTATAGCATAGAAAAATTACCCATCTGAGACCAGTTGATCATGTAGTTCTGCCTGTTCCGTTCCAGTACAAATCAGGAGTGAATAAGCAACACAAGAGAGACCAAAGAAAAGACATACACCATTCTTATGAGAGAGAGAGCACCCTCCAGGCAAAACAACAGCCTAACTGCATGGCCAAGGCCCTCTTCTCCACACCAGCATAAAGCAGCACTTGAGAAGGAGCTGTGGATGCAGTCTGGGTTTTCTTTCAGATGGGTGGCAGCAATGCAATGTGAATGACTCCTGAAAAATGCAAGTGTCTGCCTTTATGAAGATTTTTTATAAAGTTTATAAACAGTGTCTATTTCTCTTCACCAAATACATTACACTGTAGAACTGAAACTTGAAGAACTATCTAAAGAACTGCATTCAGCTCAATCCTTGTAATAAAAATATAACTTTGAAAGCCATTTCTTTGGGAACAAGGGTCGGGAATTTGAGGGTGGGGGAAATCTTTTTTAGTAGAATTGCACTTCTCTTTGAAAAAAATAGTAAAAAGCTAAAATGAAAGTAATTTTATATTGCTGAGGTTTAGCTGCAATCTTCTATGAGATTGCATCTTTGATGAGATATTTTACACATAACACTTAGAAATTATAGCTCTTCTCAACAGTCATTGTATTTAGCCCATGCCTCTTTTAATGGAGAGCTAACAATATTTACCACATATTTATGTTAAAATCACAGATCTAAGGATTCTTTCTTAATTCCTTCTTTTATGCAGTTATGGTTGTGAAAAACACAGATGCCTTGCTGAATTTGCACACTTAAAATTATGTGATTGTATTCACATCTGTACAATATTTAAAGCCATATAATATATAAAAAATAGAGTCCTCAAGCCACTCTGAAATGCCTGACACCTGGCAGATGAGATAGCGGCTCATAGGAGTTTAAATACTGTATTTTAATTCACTTTTCTGAGGCAGTCAGGCTACATAATTACTAACTCATAAAGTTGAAAGCATGACTGCATAAAACTGACAGAGTGCACAGGTAATGTTTAAACACTTGTGCTTGATGTCTTATGTCTTAACATATGCTTCCTTCATATTCTTGGTTACTGTTTTCTGTTTCTTTTTCATGCCCTTTCACATTCTGATGCCATTTGCCTGGCCAATTAATTGGCATCCCCTCATTCTTTCTGATTATCCTTCCATTCCTTCCATTATGTTTTTCCTCACTTTGCTTCATTTTGTTCTGAAAATTTAGTCCTGTACTTTACACATTCCTTTGAGTATGCTGGATGGAAATGAGTGCTTTTATTCTGCATTACCACCTGAGTGTATTGTGGTGGCATCTAACGAAAGAAACCGGCCTCCTTGTCATTGGGAGTGGCTGTATCAGGTATTCCCATGCTGTGACCGAAATAAGCAGATAAAAGGGAAGCTCTGTGCGTCTCTTCCAGGCTGAAATTAGAGGAGTAGGAATGGCAGCTTGTTCTTCAGTGTTTTTTTTACAACCCCAGTGGCACTTCTATACAGCTCTTCCTGCTACTTACAGTTTTCATACAAATAAGTGAAATATAAGATGCAAATATCATTAGAGGCAGCAGGACTTGGAGAGGGAAATCTAAACAAAAATGTGGTCTACAGCTTGATATATGGAATCTTTAACATGTGCTTATGCTATAAGACAAGTAAGAATGGACGGTGTTTTAAACAATGTTTCAAATGTGATTTTAATTTAGCTCATTAAAGGTGAATGAATACCAAATTAATAATTTATATGAAGAAAGGTATAAAATATTCATCACGTTGTGGGTTTTCTACATTATTGTGTGCCACATATAATACAATCAGAGTGCTGGTGGATACACTATATTCCAGAAGCTCCTGTAGAGCTGCTGATCATTCCTCACAATGCTGTAGGACAGGTAAGGTGGAGTCCACACTTATGAGCACATCACTGAATGATTGCTTTTCCTAATGGGAAAGCTTTAATGAACTGTGGCTGCAGGTTTTCCAAAATGAAACATTTCAGTCAAAGTAAGTCAACTTTGGCACAACATCCATGGGGAAAGAAGACAAACTGTATTAATAATTTAAGAACTTGACTTGGGATGTCAGAACAGGTACTTGACAATCACACATTGGTGTGTCTGAGGGTTTTTTTTAAAGCTTGTCTCATCTTATTTCTCTTCTACATCCCTCTTCTCTGCCTATGAAAATCAACTTCTATGCGCTCACACTTATTAAGCCTTTTTTTCTCAGCAATTAAGAAAGGTGGGGGAAAACTTGAAAAGCTGGGGAGTTTTACAGTATAGAAAACTGTTTTCCATGTACCCTCCCTCTCTACTGCTATAGTTAAAGAGGCTGTGTCACTGCTTAGGGCTGAGGTATGTCTTGTCAACAGAGAATTTCCAACAAACTGCACAGAACTATAATATTTGTCCAATATATGGAAAATCTTCTAGAATTATTTCAGAAATCCCTAACATGTTTATTTTAGTATGTTTTCTTGGTAGCTACCCACTGTTGAAAACTGTACTGACTGAGGAGAAAACTGCATAATCTAACTCTGTATTCATAAAAATTGTTCCACTGCTCCTGCCGATATAAAGAGTTGCTTCAGAGCATGAAGCATTGAAAGTGTGTAGGGTACTGAGACAATGCTTCTGGCAGCAGTTTTTCAAACAAAGTGTTCTATTTCTAGTGTTCTCTTGTTTGGGTCAGGAATAGCATCTCCAACTTATATAATTCTTACTTTGCATATATTTTACAACAAACAGGTGTCTCTCAGTTCAGGTATTCAGAAGACACATATATATATATATATATATATATATATGTATATTAAGTGGTAGCTGTTCTGTTTTTTTCTCTTGCTATTCTAAGTGGCATATTCTAAACAACTGGTTTGTAAAAGCTTTACCCTAAAAGAGCCATGTTATTCCACAATGTGGATTATGACCCATTAAAATAATGAAATCAATCGCCAAAACTACAGTGGAGTTTCTGTCTATATTTGGATGTATGCACGATAGTTATACAAGAAAGCACCCATTTATAAAAATGGGCCATTTGGGTGATTAAGCAGATGTGCTCTTTTCTCTGTATCAGGACAAATTTCTGAAATGAACAGTCATCTGCTTCTGCAGATGGACAGCTCTGAGGGAGGATTAGCGCTTTCCCATTGCTCATTGTAAACAACCTCAGCCCCAGAGAGGCACAGAATTATCTCCAGTGACTCACTGAGATCCTGCAACCAAGTTCCTTCTAAATTAATGTCTCTGAGCACACCGTGCAGTACATTGTACATGTACCTTGTGCAGAGTAACAATTTCAGTGAATTCTACACACACATGCAACAGAAACTTTCCATTATTGTACTTAACGAGAAGCAACAAATGCAGTTTATGGTCTTAAAGTAAATTAATTGTTGTTGATTTTCCCCCATGTAAAAAGGAGAAGAAAACCCTATACAATTAGTCCAATTAGCACTATGGTACTGAGAAATAATTTAGTTCTTTAAATTATTGCTATCGAGACAGGGAAAGTCACCAAGGTAGGAGGAAACACAGTACAAATAAAAGATTAGCAATCTGCCACTTTACTGTCTGACCACTAGGGCAGAATTGGCGCTGGTTTGTGTTACAGATAACCACAGAGCCACAAGTCAGAAAATTATAGTGATTATAATAAGTCTGACCGAAAGCAGATAGTAATTTTTAAATCTTATACAAGAAATATGATGCTCTCATTTGAAGAATGAAGACAGTATGTAAAGAGCAAGCTGCTGAAACCACCAAATAAAACCATCCATCATTACACCACTTTTTGGGATGCATTTATAGTGCATTTGCATAATGAAATCAATAGTGTATACTTCTGAGTAAAAAAATAAGGGATTAAGGAAGACTACATTTAATCTTCAAGGAGTAGAGAATGTTCTTACTGCAAATTGTAGTACTGGCTTCATTCCTCTCACTGTGGATGCTGTGCAACCAGCTGGGTTGAAAATTGCAAACACTCAGAATTAGTGTTGGAGGCCCTTTGCCAGGATAACCATGCAGAAGTTTAGGGCTAGTAGTTTTCTGGAAGCCCTGGGGAATATAATTTCTGTAGCTGACAAAAAAACTGCAGAGCAGCGACAGCAAAAATCAAAATAATTGCAGGAGTTTTGATCAAATGAACTTGCCAAATTTATTGCAAAGTTGCTAATTAGTACAGAGTGAGAGGATGGTACAATATGCTTTATATCTTTACATTAAGAAATTAATAAAGCAATCAGAGCAAATATTACTAGAGAACTAAACAAATAAAACCAGGCAACAGAATCTCAATTATTTAAATTCAATAGTTAAAAACCTTTTGCTTGAGTAAACTTTTCTTGCTTACATTTTTTTCCCTGAAGTGGTTCATTTCTTCAAAAGTCTAGGCTAAACAGAAATAAATGGTAACTAACGTAAATATTGTTAAAACAGAAGCAAGCATAAATTTGGAAAGCCTTTTAAAAACTCTAATAAAAAATAATAAGATCCATTACAAATAATGCTCACTCAGCACCATCAGTTATGACTGCTAACACTGTGCATTAAAGCAACTGCAGCAGGTAGATTTAACAAACAAGACATTTAAAGTGATAGAGTAAATGAAAACTAATTACTTGAGACAAGATTCAGAGCTACATATGGGAATACAGGCAAATTTCTTCAAGAGCTTGTACAATGCAGCTGTAGGCCACAAAATTATCAGACAGAAAAAATACTCTTAGCAAAAATGTCCAGCATTTTTAACCTACTTGTTTTGTAAACCAGCCATTGTTCACTTTATGAAAGGCATTGTAAATAGACTTCTCTTTTTGCAGGAAAAAGCCCAAACTGAAAAAAAAAAAAAAAAATGAGAAAATGCATTTTTCGTCTATAAAAAGCAAGGAGAAAACTCAATACAAATTATCCTTCCCTGGAATCCTCTAACCAGTGTGAGGTTTATAGCAGTTACAAGTACTTTTAGGTGCCAAAGTTGAAGCAAGAAGGGAAAGGTGCTATCAGAAGCTACAAACATACAAACACAGATATCTGACAGGTCTGAAGGCAGACTCCTGACTCTTGCTGCTAAATCCATTCTTATCTTTTCAATTCTGCCATCACAGAGACGTGCTGGGGACCTCCAGGAGTAAGACTTCGTGAAGTGTAGCATTTCTGAGATCAAATACAAGACTAGTGAGAAGATGCTGTAAGCAATTACTGAGCAATTGTTCTTTTGGTTTAAATCAGTTTTAATCAAAGACTTCACAGCAGAAAAATTGAACCCAATCAGGAGTGTACACACAGGTGTTCTGTTTTAAACACTTTATTTAAAAATATGATTTCTCAATATTGTATTGATATACTACCTTGTCCTTTGTGCCATACAACCTCTGTTTACTTTGAAATCAGTAATAAAAATCATGGTGCTTCCGATCAAACTTTGAATAAAGCAACTACTACATGTTCTGAAAATCCTGTCATAACAAGGTCTGTAACCAAAGACACAGGCCACATTTACTACACAATCATAGGGACACAGCATTGGGATTGATGCATATCTCTGCTCTCCTCCCTTAACAGTCCCTGTATTTCTATTCTGATTAGTATATGCAGATCTTTTACTTTTCATCCAGATTTTCTCTTAGTTTTGGGTCAGCCTTTATGTAGAAGTGAGCTAATGAGGGAGAAAAAAGGCTTCAGTACAGATTAGATGCATGCCATAAAATCTTATTAGTAAAATTATCTATTCTTCCTAGCAGAGTAAGGTCTAGAGATCTGTCAGGTTTGAGATTAACAGTGCATTACACCTTTCCACCAACAGACCTGGTCACCTAGGCTGGGACTAGAGATATCCTCCAGACTGCAGGGAAGCCATTTCTTTTAAAGAATAGAAAGGAAACATGTACCCAATCAGCACTTGGTTGAGAAAAAAAGTCAGTAAGTTCTTCTTGGCAAATCTTTAGCTTTTGATAGCCTTTGTGCATATTACCATGGAACTACCACATATTCTAAAGAGCTCTTTAAATATATTTTATTTTTGCCCATCAGTAATTGTCTAGCTTCATCCTTTGATAATTCCAGTTACTTCAAGTAGAATATAAACAAGGGTTAAATTTGGCCTCATGTGTCCCATGGCTTGCCGTGAGAATGACCCACCTTTCCTGGCATTTGCCGTATTGTACAGTGAAGCAAGACTTTCTTCTCTTTTGGGAGTCCTTTGAACTTGTATAAAGTAGCTATTCCCAAGTGATTACTTCCTTTCTCAATCGATGCAACAAAAGAGCATCACACAAAAAAAGAGTCCCACAGTCATTTTTCTTTTGAACACACAGGCAATGCTGAAAACATTAATGCACATGTGCAAAAGCTCTCATCTCCGGTTCCTTTCTGATACCTATTAGCTCCACAGGAGAGAAAAGGAAAAGAGCATATTAAAGCTCCCTACATCATCAGATTGAATGACTCTTTTCACTTTTAGTATTGCAAGGATGCCACTGGTAGCTGGAGAAAAGGAAGAGTGTACCTGTAGTTCTTCAAATTGTTACAGTTTAATGGAATACCTAGAAGGAAGTCTAAAGGGGGAAAAAATTCCACTTACTGGTAACCACAAGTCACTGCTTTTTTCTGCCTTTCTATATTACTCCAGAGAGGAAGGCAAATATCTTTCAGGCTTCTCCTTCATTTTCCTATCTAAGAATATCTTTGGTTCTTTATGATGATGGCTTCTGTAAATTTACATCTAGACATACAACGGAATACCTATGAAAAACAGACATTAGTTATTGAGTGGGTAGAGGTTTCTTTAATAAAAACTGTATCTCTACATGCAGTCTCACATGAATAGGGAAGTTTATACAAACCATCTGTCAGTGTCTCCATTTCTGTGCATGCTGATCAGCGGAAAACTTTAGATTACATCAGACATTTTCCAAAAAACATTCTCTCACTGTAGTAAATTGTAAGGAAATTAAACTTAGTCTGGCCTCAGATTGGGTTAGAGCCACCTTTTGCCTTCAGGTCCTCACTACTAGTGCTATTGTGCATTTTAGATATCCTTTAACAACCAAATTCACAAGTAATCCCTTAAACTGTAACTACCTTCAATGAGCTGATGCCTACAGATCCAGGCTTGCTCTGGTTTATTCTTAGTCCTCAAACCTCAGTTTGCATTCCTTTTATTCAGTGGTCTGTTATGAGAAGCATGGTGTGGTGGTCCAAAGTGTGGCCCTACAAGCTGTGCAGCTGAGACACCTTTATAACTAACAAGGTTAGTTAGGACACGTTCTCCCTCCCATTTGGGAAATTCTGTAGCCTAGATTTCCACTTCTTGGGCAGGTTTTCCAATCAATAGACTATTTTATAAGAGTTGGGAAAACCTCCCTCTGCCCTGGTTACATTTCAGGTCAAGCAGTGCCATTTACGAGTGTTCATTTCAGCTTGAGGATCACAAGGCCTAATGGATTTGCACTTTCAGCAGATTTAAAGAGGTTTAAACTTCAGAAATTACAGTTCAAGTGCTTGATTCTTACATGACCTTACATATCTGTCAGCTAGAGCTCTAAATTTTTGGAGCATGTGCTGCAGTATAGCTATATTTATAAACTATAAAGACAGTCCCAGATGAGAATACCTTAGACTGCAGTAGGCTGAACTGAACTGTGTTCCTTTAAAATCAAATAATTTTTCATTATTTATCAAAAAATCCATCAGAAGAAATAGTCTTACATCTACTTGTAAGAGCTTTATTTTCCCTAGTAACAGAAGAGTAAAATCCGTTGTTTTTTTCTTAAAATGTAAGCATCTCTGTGTTTGAAAACTTGCGATGAGAAAACATTAAAAAAATTCTAAAATACAATTTTACCAATAATTTAGACATAATTTTATAAATTAATTAATTTTTTAAAATGCCAACATAGATATCATTGTTGTGACCTATGAGTTTGTTTTCAGCTTTTTAAGGAAGAAAAAGATGGATTTGTTCTATACAGACAAACTGCAAAAGTTTCAGCATAATCCAGCAGATATCCTTCAGATTAATAAAATTATCCAGGCCTTAAAGGAAGCGGCAGATTTCTGATTCAAGATTAGACTGCAAATAGAAAATTTTCTATTTTTTTTCCCTATAATAGGGAAAAAAAGTCATTTGTACTGCTAAGGAATGCATGGATCCATTCCAAGAATTCTGGACATTTTAACCATATCCTGATAGGCGTGGTAAAATGAGGCAGGATCTAACTATTTTTCAGACACAAAATCAAATTGTCAGAAGCGTTATCAAATCTGCTTTTCTCATCAGAACATGAAAAGCTAAAATGCTAAAAGCATTCTTCTAATAATCAGCTACACACCTGCCTTTGAGATGTCAGCTTAGTATTGGTAATTTTATCAATTGTCATCCCCTGTCTAAATGCCTGTAGAGAAGAAGGTGACTGAGAAGTTTATGTTAAACAGCTGCTATGCCATCTGGCATCTTTGACTTCCATGACCCTTTTCAATCTGGCTTTCAGCCTAGGTAAGATACAAAGACAATACTGGCTTAATTGGTCTATGATCTACTCCTGGCAAAATACAGAGGTCAAGTTTCCATGCTGATTATTGTAGATTTGTCTGCAACCTCTGTTAACATGAACCATCAAGTTTTGCTGACTCATCTGCAGACACTGGCAAGGATGGCTGAAATCACTGCAGTGACCTCTCCTCTCCAGGAGGTCTCAGAGGGCAATGTCTGACAATTGCTCCTCTGCCCAAAAGGCTCTCACCATCAGGTTTTCCATCCTTCCACTCTGTTGCCTTTCTTCTTCAATGCTTACATTAAGCTTCTAAGGGAAAGAAGAAGACCATTTGAGCCTGCCATTTCACCAAAGCACAGACAACATTTAGCTTTGCTCATTGTGCTTTTTTATCTGATGCAGATGGTCAAACTGACTCATCTGCCAGCACCCAAGGAATTTGCAGATAGGGGCAGGCAGACTGGTTTAAATTCTACTTTCAGCACCTATTTATTTTTAAGAAAGATATTAATGAGTGGGAGAAAGCAGAAGGTGAGGTTTGGCTTGGAATCTGGTAAATCACAGCTGCAGGTTTAAAGTTCAAAGGAATTACTTGGCTCACTAATACAGACTGGCCACTCAGAAAAGATTAGGAGAGCCACTAATTACACTGTTGGAGGAGAAAGTAAAACAATGTCTGACTCCACAAGGAATACTTTAATCCTAAAAAATATTAATTTAGCTATTTACCCTATTACTGGATCTTTTTCATAAAATTCTAACATACGTGTACTATATTAGTCAAAGTAGTAGTATATATGTTGGCTTTTTTGTGAATATACACATTTCTTGAGTTTGCAAACCAGGAGTTTTATAATTGAAGCCGCTTATGAGGTATTAAACAAAGCAGTAGACACTGCTGGAAGACCAAAACTGCCCATGATTACTTGCTAATAAAAAGGTTATAAATTATTTATGAGGAGTTTGGGCAATTATTCAATTATTTTAAGTTATATTGTCAATAGTTCACTGCTGAATCAAAAAATACACCTAGTTTTTCCACTGACCCCTCTGCTGAAATAAAGCTATTACTGATATCAATCTATTAGACTTCCTTCACAGATCTTGGATATAACTTTGCATCACCTCATAAAGCACGGGGGGAAGCAGCAATCTCTGAGCCGTATTATGTTTGTCAGTTAACAGCTTTCCAATGAAATTTGCAATTTCTTTTGAAGAACTGTTCTGTGCATATTACCTTAGGAGCTAAGCAGTGTTTAAACCTAAAAACCTTAACATTTACTGAAATTTCATATTGAAATGTGCACCCAGAAGCAGAGCTTTACCCAGAAGCAGAACTTTACATAAATACAATCTACAGAGCAAACTATTTTAAAAACAATAAGCAAGCACACTACAGATCAGCAGATAGCATGCTCCAAACAACCATTGCCTTAAAAAGCATACATTTAGAAGCAGGTTTTTAGACTGTACCCAAGACCAGACATTTGTCTGTTTGTTATTTTACCCATACACTATCTCACATGCATTTACACAGTATTCTATTTGAACCAATGTTCTTGTTTCTCCTCCAAAGCCTCTCCTGTCCTGTGCTTTGTTGCAGCAGTCCTAAGGTATCAATGGCTATGAAGTGCCAAAGGATCATGCAGAAGGTAGGTGCAGAGACCTCAGGATGATGTGGGAGAAGGTAAAACACAACAAAGGGTTTTGGACCCTCACAACTGCAGAACAGAGTGGAAACCACCCAGTCCTTTACTGTGTGCTTCTGCTGTGAAGTTTTAAACTTTTCTAGTTCAAGTATTTCTAGCAACTAAAAATGCCCCCCAAAAGTCTTACTTCCTCTTGTGAGATATGAGGAACAAAAGTTTAGAAAGATCTTAGTGACTGAAAACTTCTACCTGCTCAGACAAGAGACAGACAAATGTGCTTCCCTGTTCTTCTATAACCAATTTTATATTTTATATAATACATAAATATATATTTTATAATACATATGTATATATAGTAAATATTTATTATTATTACAATGTATAATTATACAGCATACATACTATATATACTTATATATAATTATATATAAGTATATATTGTATATAATAGATGCCATTTCAAATAATTATATAATGATCTTATCACATTATTAGTATTATTATTATAAGTAGTAGTAGTAGTAATATTAGTAGTAGTAGTAGTAGTATGGTTTATTATGGTTTTTTATGGGGTTTTTTTTGGAAAAAACAAAAGGTAAAGCATATGAAGCTCAGAGTCTATAGGAGGAAAACATATTTAGAATTCCTTAAACAATACTGATGAAGATGGCCAGAAGAACACCATTTGGCCACTCCTGTGTCTTAGGAAATGAAGCACTAATGTTGTCTAAGCAACATTATGTCCTGCCGAACAATTCAAGCAATTTTTTCATACATTTGACTTCATAAATAGTCATTGGAGGTATTCAGGTTTGGAAGTGGCACTGCAAGAACAAAGCAGAGTTCAAGCACATACATGGTTCAGTCTATTGGATTTGACAAGACCTGCTATATAAAACAAACCCATTATTCTTCCTCAGCCCAATATCTTCATGTTTACTTGTGGCCATGCTGAACTACAATATTTTAAATCAAACAGTAGTTTGTTTTTCTTCCTGAATGTAAAGCAGGATTATTATAAATGTATAAAATACATTCTATTTTCCTGCAAAAATTTACACAATTGGTTATCTACTGTACATAAGGCATATCAGGGAGTATATATGTTTCTTGCCCACAATACAATGGTATTTCTAGACTTAAGGTTTCATTACAATTGCCAATAATTTAAAAGGTAAGCTATTAAGACAATATAAAAAAAATGAGTCAAAGCAGTGCATGAATATGAAAAACTAGTTAAGATAAATGTAAAAGTTTTCCAGACATGGAAGAGCTGACATGAGAGGCATCAGCTTGCTCCTGTTACTGATTCTATGCATTAATCATGAAGACAGGATAAAAGCCTTTTAGTGACCAAGGTACTAGCTTAGAGAAAAGTGATTTTAGAAGATAAAGATTTCCTTTTTCCTGCTGGTGTCACTACAGGGCTGAGTTAAGGTTGAGTGTCTCAAGTCTCCGCTTCTGTAATTTAATCCATTTCAAGACTTCTTTCTAAAATACATTGTAAATATATTAAACCCAAAATTTATCCTTACCTATAATTTTTTATATATACTGTTGCTTAAATTCAGTTTTGAGAGATCTAATCTATTTTTTTTATTTTGAAAGACAGCAAATATATCTTTCTTCTCCTCCCACCCCAAATTCTGTATTTTCCACTTTATTTCTATTTATGTCTAATGTCTATGTATGTCTTTACAGGAAAGAATAATTTATTCATTTGAAAGCTCATTGGTTAAGACATGAGTTTATTGCTACTTTAGAGAATTCTACTGTCCTATGTATGCACAGAAAGCTTCAGTTTTCTATAGCACTTTTTTACCAAAGAAATCTCTATTTAAATATTTTGCTTTTACATTGATGAAGTAATGTAAAATATCCAATAGAAGTCATAAAGAGAAAAATTATCAACTGTAGTTTTGAAAGCACTTAAGTATTTAGATGCAACCTCAGTTCAACATGTTTTTCATGAAAAAACCTTATACTCCCACCTACATATTTGATAGCAGGCAATTTTAAACATTTACAGTTACCTTAAGCATCCAACTAATGGAACTTCAAAGCATTCAGGAAGAAATAAAGGCAGGTTTCTAACTCACTGATTGTACAACAAACATGAGAAAAACAGCAAATTATAGTGATAGCTTGAATAATATTATTTTTAGTTAGAAATGTACAGCATTAGTTAGAGATGTACTGCATAAATAAATTATTCAAGAATTCTAATTAAAGACTATTAAGAATTAAAAGACCTTTATTTTTCTTCTGAAAATTTCCAGTTTCCGTCCTACCATTAATATTCAAGCTTTTATCTTTTCTACTAAAATAATTGAATACTGCAGTACAAAAATCCACTTTTCATCACAATACAGTCAACTGTTCCACCACTGCAAACCTGAGATTCAAAAATCTCATCTAGAACACAAATACATATCAAAATCATAAAATATCTATATTTCAAAAGGATTTTCAATACCTAGCAACATGAAGTTAACTCAATTACAGTATTTATTACAGAAGTTAATGTCATTTTTTTTTTAAGCACTGACATTCACTACCAAATACAAAGGAAATTCGAGCCCTCTTTGAAGACAGAAAAGGCCACATAGTCTCCTATCTGCACACAGAAGCAGATGTTGCTGCTACATGAGTGACAAAACTAATGGACTTGTACATAGATAGAAGCCAAGGAAAAGCCAGGTGAAAAGGAGGCCTTCAAATATTGTTCATAATTTATTCTATTAAACTGAACTTTATATATATATATGTGTGTGTGTGTGTGTGCTTATACTGATGGTATTGAATTCTTAATTAATTGTACAGTTAAAAATAGTTGTTATATTTTAACTAAGACTTTGGGTTTTGTAACTGCAGTTTTAACTTTGTTTCTAGTTATCACTTTCTCCCAGAAATCTGTCGCTGTCTAAGGAAAGTTTTCAATAGGGGCTTCATCTCAGAAAGTCAGCCTTTGTTCAGACAGGATTCAGTGCTGGTTCAACTTATATTTACCTTATCCAAGTTATAGAAAATTGAGATCATGTGTGGGGAAAAAGAAATTGGCCTGATGATGTATTTTTTACAGCATGATAAACAGAATAAGCAGTAAGGCAGCAGTTTTGAACGTGAAAAGATTGAATAAAGTTTACTATTTTCTGTGAAAAGGGTATTTTGTGTTTTACTGTCTCAAAGTCTTTAATGCATAAACATCAACTCCAGCAAATAAGAAGCATCATAATTTACTTTGTTTGCTTGTTTGTTTTCCATTCTGATTAGTACAAAGATGGCTATACACTGATAGTCAGTGAATTAATATGTCCAAGATTGTGTGAATTAGAAACTTTAGCTAGTGAAATGTTTTCCAGTTTTAAAAATAGTAATTGCCTGAATTCCCTACACCTCTAATATCATACTCCATCATTTAACATAAAAATCGTATTGGCAATTATGCCATAGGTTTTATATATATATATATATATATGGAAGATACTTTTAAGTGTACACTTTAAATATATAAACATTTCAAGTGATCAGAGAACAGCAAACATTACAACTTTTAAGCCCAAACATGTCAGTAATATCATTTAAGGAAACTAGTTTTAAAATGAAAAATTTCAGTAAATGAGTGCCATATTGCTCCAGAAATCAGTCAGAACATCAAACCTGGTACTACCCCAAAATGTCTGGTTACCAAACATCACATCCTGAGGACAGTAACGGAGTGCTTGTCTTAATCCCATTTATATAGCTGTGTTGGGTGTGACTGGCAATGTCCATCTTTATGGGTAACAGAATTGTCAGAAATACACAGAGAAAATCTGAGCTGTTTTACTCTGATACTAAACAGTGTCCAGGCCTATTAAAAATCATGACACATTTTTGGCTTGCCTAATTGCTAACCCACTTGGATGGATGACAGCTGCATCTACAAATGCCCACTGGATATTAATGCTTCCACTGTTAAGTGAAAAGAACTGCTGAAACTGATTTCTTGTCATTTTAAAGGCTGAGCCATTCTTGTAAGAGAAGAGAGAAAGTAAACCCCCTAAATGAAAAACAAGCAAAGTATGCCTTAAAAAGCATGGATCCTCCAAACTGGAACTCCTTTCCATGAGGGAGACCTGACATCACAAGGTTGAAAAAAATATAAATAGAAAGTGAGATGGAAAAACACAGCTAATCTAGATATTTATTTGAATTCAGGTTGTGTTTTCATTGTTCTCTATTTGTACCTATATAAAGATTTCTGATTCCTTTTATTCTGCAATCTTGTGAAAGGGGTAAAAAAACCCAACCAGCCAACCAACCAACCAACCAACCAACCAACCAACCAACCAAAAACCAACAAAAAATACTTGAATTATATTAGTTACTTTATGTTAAACAAGCCTGACTTAAAGTAAAGATCTGACTTCATCACAGTCTGTTCCTGAACTCAGTGGCTCAGGGGACTTGAGTTCAGAAGTGCTTTGCACAGACAGAACCTTTACACATCGAATAAATACAAAGAACACACTACTGCTGTAGCACTGTGTGTGGCTGTAAGGGACAGTTTGGGAAGTGAAGCATGCTGCAGTGACCAGAAATGCCACACCTCAACACTGGGGGGACCCTGATTCCTGATACTGAATGATTAGAGTATTTGTAGACCAGGATTTGAACTTGGAGTGATAAAGTACTTCTTTAACGCTTACAGTTGTGACAAAACACAACTACTTGGACTTCATAAAAAACATTTTTACATTCCTTGGAAGCTCTTTAAGAGCATCTCTGAATAACCTAGTAACACAGAAGTTTGACAAAACAGGTGTTTGGTTTGCCTTTTCAAGTAATTCAAAAATCTAGAAGCTCCTATACACGAGTCTTCATACCACCTGATACTGACAAAACAGACAGTTTCTTGTTTGAGCAAAAATTATAGCATCTAATGAGTACATCTGCCTTCCATAAAATAATAAAAAGACCTCCTAGAACATTAAAGTCAAAATGGTTTAAAATAATCCCAGATTTTTTTTAGGATGGAAACCTATATATATCTTTAATATTTTGATGCCGAAATCCACTGCATCTCCTTTGTCTGGGAACAAAGTTATCCCAAGTAATCTCAGTATTTCATCTTATGAGAGCTATCATGTAATTCAAACATAAGCACAAAAACAAATTTCTCTCATCAACTGAGAAGAAGCACAGTGGTCAGTACAGTAACACAGATTGGAAAGACTTAATATTTCCTTTACTTTATACTGCCTCTCAAGCATTAACTTAAAATTCAAATCCCCTTCAAAAAACTCGTTGTTTTACCTGATTCACCATAATAGCACTACTGCTATTAATATGTCTTTATGTATTGTTCATCAACATGAGGCATTTCCACTTGCAAAAATAATCCATTCTTCATCCCAACTTAATATTACAGCAAGTAAGAGTTCATAACAAATATTTAAACTGGCAATTTGGCTTAAGTTTTGATTCTCTAGCAAAGAATTATTTTAAAGTTCCAAGCTTATGGAAACAAAAATTAATACAAAAGAAAAGGTAAGAAGAAAAACCCATATGATGGCATATTTTTTAAGATAGGGTATTTTCTATTTCTCAAACTAACCTATGCTACTTTATATGTAAGTTTGGAATAGCTGTAGTGAAAATTTAAATTTCCAGACAATAAATTTATAAATCTCTTTAAGAGCTATGGATCCCTTGTTTCATTTATTTCAGGAGATGGTAAGTTCCAACAATTTTCAGAGATAAACCTTAAGTGTTTGCCCACTAATATGTCTGATGACAGATTCAGTAAAGCTCCACTGTAAGAAATATTTCTTTCTTAGACTTGGCAGAGGTGGCATGAAAATGGACTGTACGAAGTATTGGAAAGGACACTGAGCTATTTTGCCCATATTAAAATAAACCTCTCTTGTCACCAGTAATATTTCCTATTCTAAGCACAGCCAGTGCCCAGCAGGCATTCTTCAAGTCATGTCCCGTCCTCATACCAACAAGATATTATGAGTAGAGGGGCGGGAGAAAGGGCAATTTCCTTCCCTTCCATGTTAGCCAAGAAATGAAAAAGCCAATGAGTAACTGTCTTCTTTAATGATGAAATGCCCAGGCAAATCATTGTGTGAGTGCAATGTCACAGACAAACTTCATGGTGTACACTTTAATATTTTAATCAGTAATATACACATGAGGAATATTGAGATCAGAAGTCGCTATGCTATTCCTTTGCAAAGTGTTGCCATTTTCTCCTGGGGCACTGGTAACAGCCAAAAAGGTGTGAGAAGGTACCCTAAAAGTAATATTTGTGTCTGCACTGAGTTCATCAGTGGCAGAAGCTGGAGGAAATAGAGTGTCAGCTCTCGTGTTTGATAAGGTATGCAGTTTATCTGAGCAATAAATAGAATCACAGAATCATTACAGTTGAAAAAGGAGTCCAAAATTATGGAGTCCAGCAATTAGCCCAGCACTGCTATATTCTGTTTACATGCCCTGACTGGGCATTAAACAAGCTGATACTGTGTAAAGGTATAAAAATCCCATGATCCAGGAAAACTTGTGAGTCACAAGTGGCAGTTATTTTGGCAGAAGAAGAAAAGACAATCTGGAGGTGAAAATAATATAAAATAAATATTATTCCAATGGAAAAATTATAAAAGTTACCCAAGATACAGAAGACTTAAGCAGAAACAATATAAAATTAGCAAGCCATTTATCACTATTTGCCAGTGATTATGTAAATTAGTCTATAAGAAACCAGTGAAAATAATTTTTCCATGCACAACTTGCCAAAACAAATTAAAATTTCATTTATGCTTTGGGGTTTTTCCAAAAAAGTATGAAATAAATTGCTTTATGTTTGTGGCATGAGCATGAGATATTTAGGCCAACAAGCTATAGAATAACAGGGCAAAACCCAGTATTTTTCTTGTTATTTGCATTGTACATATACATTAAAATGGATGTGGACAAAGAAATACTATTTTTGAGGAAGGGAAGAACATTTTCCCATGTTTTACCTATGCAGTGCACAAGTACCTTCCTCCTGCACATCTCTTCTATGATACCTCTCAATCTTAACTGCATTGATCACATTTCCTCAGCTCCACTTCACTTTTTAAGTACCCTCTTAAGTCCTCTTTAAAATGCCAGAAGTATCTTTTTCTTTCTCACTTCCATCCTTTCTGCTTTTATCATTACTTTTCATCTTTGCAGTATTTTAAGGGATTCTATCCCATCATTTAACTGAATATGTGAATTTTTGTGCTTGGACCTTTTGCTCCTTCTGTTCTTCAAGTGGCTGTGACTGAAACAAGCCCCATGGAAAGGGGGGACAGGTAAAATACTCTTTTTGCGTTGAATATGTTACTTTAGCCTTCCTGATTTGAACAACTAATAAAACATTTTTGTTTTAAGCTCACACAAATGGAATTAGATTTTGTTTCAAAGAACTGGATCATCTTTGTCTCAAGCACAATCAATCTCCTGGAAACCCAGGTATTTATCTGCTACACTTCTTTGTACATGTTATTATCAATCACACATCTTCACGTGGCTTCAGGTCTCATCTCTGACTTAGGTTTTTAGCTGTAGGTTTGCAAAATTTTTTCATCTATCAACTTCCAACCAGTAAACTGAAATTATGTGACTTCCCCAGATTTTCTGCCACTAGCTTTAAAACAGAGCTGCAGGATTGATGCTTGTTACAGTTTTAAAGCCAGTTTCCCAAAACTTTTCTGGAATTGCATTCTGTGCTTATTTTCCTTAGGATGCTAAGATTTATTGGTCAATCTTAACCCAGTTTGAGAGAAGGATAGAGATATCAAAAAGACCAAGTTTCTACATGCTTGCTGAAAAACCTGTAGGAGCCTAAAAAACTGATACAGGGAAAATACCCACATATTAAATGTTTCCAACATGAAAAGGCAAGTGTGACCTCAAGTGTCTTTTGGGTTCCCAATGACAACATATATCCTTCCAAACAAGGAAAAGGACATACCCTTAATTAAGGGATACAAGGACAAGCCTTGAAAAAGGCTGAGAAAGGATAGTTGGGCAACTGGAGTTCAAAGGGAATAAAGAAGCTGAACTACTTCAGTGCAGGGATCAAAAAAAATAGGTTTTCCTGTCTACACTTCCTGTTCTCTACCACCTGATGCAATGTCTCACCTTGATTTAGATACCAGGCCTAACACCAGTGAGTGGCAATTTCTTTAACAAAGCAGATTTCTCTATTGTCCTGCATTACGAATAAAGAAACACAATTCTTTTTTTGTCAAAAGCACTACAGAGAACCCATGTATTCTTATAATAAAAGGAAATTCCCCATTTGTGGATGAAAAGTGTATTCTGTGTTGGCAAGATATCCAATATAAACATTATTTTCACTTGCAGAAGTTATTTCAGGGTTTTTCTTGTAATCAACATCACTCTAACTTGTTCTGAATTTTAACCTTTGTAAGTGCACCAGTTGACTTCCATTCCTGTAGAGTACTACGGACTCATGATCATTTTCAAATAATAAGAATTCAAAGATTTTTTTTTCAGGTAACTCCTCAGTCCTCTATGATTTTCATCACATTATCTTGATCTGGATGTGTAGTTTATTTAAATATTCTAGATCTATTACTTTAATTGCCCTAACAGACATTGTTCTGTGATCAAATCAGTGACTACTTGATCACAAATAATTTCCAATAAAAATTAGAAAGGAAAAACATAAAACATTTCAGCCTCATATTTTTTATTCACTATTTCCTTATTCTTTTGGGTAAGCACTGGAACCATAGTTTCCTTTAGCTTCCCCTGTCTTTAAATATGATTTCAGAATATTTCCATAAATCTTAATATTACCTATCCAAAAATGTTATTATTTTATATCCATTCCCAACAATACCTATTTCCATGTTCCTCTGCAATTACATTTTGATTTTCAGGTCACCAAAAGGCCCTGGTAAATGATATATGTTAGGTATCTTGATTTTTTCAACACCAGTTTGCATTTAGGATGCTCTCTTTTCAACTGCCCTATGTTCTTTTGCTCAAAGTAAGTTTTCCTCACAGAATTCTTCATACAGCAAGTAACAGATCCTAGCTTCAACTAATAATACTTCATAGATTTTTTTTTAATCCATATTTTTATTGTTCAAAACCTTTTATATATCTAGATATGCTATCTTGGCTCTCAAAACCACTGCCACTCAAACTACTAAAATGTTTAATTAGTTTAAACATTAGTTTAAACATTAGTTAAATGTTTAGCTAGTTCCTCAAGAATTAAGTCTCAAAATTACTTAATCCCTTGTATTATTCCCAAAAGCAGAACTTCTCACATTCTATATGGTCATGTTACTTAACTCTGTGATACTGAAGTCCTTTTTATGTATTCAAGAGATTGCAACAGTAGCAAAGTTTACCCATGGAAAAGTTACACATTGCAAAATTTTACATCAATACATGTCGAGTGGCGAAGTCCCTTTTCTAAAAACCAGAACTGTTCAAATCAAAATCCAAGATGTGATGTAAAAACAGAGACTAAAAGTGTCTTGAGTAATAAAGATGATTAATTCTCACAACATAAGGTGAGAAGTGAGAACAGAAATTACAGCACTGACATAGGACAGCATCTGCACTTTTCTTAGTACAGTCTGTACCTAAGCAATCCTTTAGCAATGTGGAACTGTAACAGGGTCTGGGTGAACAAAATAAAAGGTGATAATTAAGTAATTAAGCACCATCTTGCTCTTCAGCCTGTGATGTGCTTGATGTATTCAGAGAGACTAACACATTAACTCCTGTGACATCCAGGATGTCACTACAACTTCCAGTCTTGTTGACAGTAGAGCACTCAGGTAGCTTCATATGCACAAAGTGAAACAATATTAATTGTAAAGCATGACTGGAACATAACTGCAGAGACAGCTATCTGTAGCTAATGCAAACCAAGAAACAGTGAAAACCTTATTTCATTCCTTCTTTGTAATTTCCTTCAGCAGTTACATAAAGGCCCTAATTTTCAGATTTTACCCCACTGACAGTAGAAAACAATATAAACACTGTTTTCTTCACAAGCAAGACACTGACACTCAAATTATGAATTGAGAGTTTACTACTTCAATGACCTCATTCTCAAGTTTTCTTCATGCAATCCGCTCGTGGGAGAACATTCTGGGGGGCTGACTGTGTAATTTACAGCCAGGCAAAGTGTAAATGATAAACCTCTAGCACTGTTTCACACAAGGAGATAATTACAATCTAACACTGGTTTGCTTCCACTGTGCATAGGTGTAAATAACTGAAGAAGATATAAGCTTATGGCAAATACAGTAAATACTTTTTTTTTCCATGAGTCTTTAGTTCGATGTATTAAACAAACTGTATATCATCAAGCCAAAACAATACTAAAGATGAAGATCTACTCTAAAAATTCTAAAGGAATATTTTTTTCACAGTTATAATCATCTTTGTATATTTACTAATAGGGATTTTATTTGTTTCATTATTAAGGCTCTAAGAAGAATGATGATAGTAACATCTCTCAATTGAACTCTGATGTTGTCGCCTTTTTCATTTTTTTTTTTTTTGCCCGCTGACTTGCTCTTTTTATGTCCCATAAAGAAATCTTGTAATGGCTGGGGTTGGAAAGGATCTTAAAGAGCATTTAGTTCCAGCTCTGTGCAATGGGCAGGGGCCCCTTAAGATTCTCCTGTTCAGCTGCTGGTTTGATCAAGGTGCAGAAAGTTGCAAACAGTTTATTGTTAAGCCTTTGTTAGCATTCTTTACCCCCCCTTTATTTAAAGAGCTCTGAAGGTGTGACCTGCTGTCCTTATGGCAGTGAAGCACTCTTTGGGAGGGCTGTACCTCCTGCCTTGTGCTGCAGGTCTGTCTCCTTCACACTTGCATGCACAACTGTTTACCACCTCACACCAGCTGAGCAATTAAGGAATTAAATGGGCATGAGTACAGGACCATTGGAGAGCAGTACCCTTCTAATACAGACAAGGTCTTTGAGAATGACTCCCTGTAAAACAGGGGGTCATGAAGAACTAGGTCTGATCAGATAGGTTTGTCTACTGAAGCATTTTATTTGCGTTCTGACCGTGTGCTGTAGTTTAACCCCAGGCAGCAGCCAAGCCCCAGGCTGCTGCTCGCTCACTGCCCCACCAGCGGGATCCGGGAAAGCATCAAAAGGGTAAAAGTGAGAAAACTTGTGGGGTGAGACAAAGACAGTTAACAGGTAAAGTAAGACTAGCACATACAAGCAAAGGAAAACAAGGAATTCTTTCACTGCTTCCCATGGGTAGGCAGGTGTTTAGACATCTTCAGGAGAGCAGGGCCCCATCACAGGTAACAGTATCTTGGGAAGAAAAATTTCCCCCCCCACCACCACCTCCTTCTTTCTCAGTTTTTCTATAAAGAGAATGATATTATAAAGTATGGAATATCCCTTTGGTCATTTGAGGTCCCTTTAATTCGTCAGAAAATGTGGGACAGAATAAATATTTTGAGATGTTTAGTCTTGAATTACTGCCCATGAGAGAATATTCTTATTTGCCAATAAAGCCACAGGAATGAAGGAGACACTGAAAGTCAATGAAGTGTTTGATGACGACGAACTGCTAAAGAGATACCAAAAGGAAATCCTGGATTTGTAAAAGCAGCTGGAGGAAATATGTAAAACCAAGACAACTCATGTGCTATTCAACATCTGAAAACTAAAGGCTGATAGTCAGTGTGGCTCAAGCAAGTGGCTTCCACAAAGGCAAGCCTAGCTGAACTGCCTTTGAGAGTCCCACCAGTAAGCACCGCTGACTAGGGGAATTTATTTCAGAGTTAATTGGACAGCAACTAAGGAAAAAAAATTCAGAAGTATGAAGCAAATTCACCAATTTTATTTTGCCTTATGGGGGTGGAAGCTGATCATGACAAAATCAGATAATAACCTAATTTGGAAAGGGCATTTTTATGTCCCCTGGTTCAACCCTCTGTCAGTGCACCATCACTTCAGCCCAAGTGAGCATTACCTTGAGCCAGATATACCATGAAGTTACCAATCACGGGTCATGTTTTATACAGGCTCTGAGTGAAACTCTGGCACCATCTGACCATCTCTGAGGAAGCAGGTGGAGGAGCTGCTCACCTTTGCCTCACTTTGTATTGTCCAAGCATGTGGTGGCAGTTTTAGCTAGCACACTTGGGTAATATTTGTCAAATCATCTCAACTTGTATCCATGACCTTTAATTAGGAATGGACACATGCTAAGTGATCTATAGTATGACTGGTCCAAGAATATTTTTATAATTACATTTCTTGGGCAATTGAAACTGCCTTTTGAGGTTGATATCTGCAAAAACAATTCCTGAAAAGTCTTAGAGATAGAAGCTTTTTCTGCACACATTTTTCATTTTAAGCTATTCATTAAAACAGCCGGGGCAAGCAGGGGAAAGTATAAGCATGAGCATGGGCAATTTAGCATATTGTTTTACTCAGTGTAAACACATGAAGGTTTTTTGAGGCATTTACTCAGATGTAATTATTCTAATCTTGTATTGAGAAAGCATGTGTAGGAAGTGTTTTTTCAATCAAATGATCAAGAAAGATAATCCAAAGTGCTCTACATCCAATGTTGCAATTAATTCTCTTAATCTTTAGCTTTATTCATGTTAAAAGCACTTTGTAATTCTGTGAACTATACCTCATCCTGCTGTAGGTATTATTTTGTATATCACTGCTGGAACATAATAAAGCAATGTTTCTGTTCTGTATAATACTGAAAATGATATTAACACAGTTAATGGTTTCTTTTCATTTAAATAAGCTGTATTGACTGAGATGCTGGTTTTCAGCAGGCAGTACACCTACAAAAGTCTGTTGTGATGACTAAGTTATGAAATAAAGAATGATACAACACGACAGACTGGCATTTGGAACAATCTTTTAAAAACATATGTGGTAAAAGTCAAAACACGCCTAGAGCAAAATTTTGCCACAATGTTTATTAATTAGAAAAGCAAGGTCTTATATGTGATTTGGGTATATATGCCATGTGTCTTTCAATATGTAACAGCAGACAGAACATTTTATGACCAATATATATGCCCCTGTGTACACTGCTAGAGAATGATAAATGTGTTTAATCAAACTGATCAACTTTTATGACACTATTAACATTATAAGATGTGCGTGTAAATGGATGCATATGCAGATATGTTCCTTCGAGGGTGTCAATTTATGCTTTCAGATGCTGCATATACAGCTGAATGTTAAACTCCTTTTCAAACATTAAATTTAATTTTGAACAAGCACACCACTCTGTTTTAAGTTGTTGACCTTAAATAGCTGATCATTAAAGTGTCAGCCATTTGTCTGAAAATACTAAAATGGATTCTGGGTGGCTTCCAGAATCTCAAAGAATTATGTGACAATGTAAAATGGATTATGTATTTTTTTCAATGGTGAGTCCAGCCTGTCAATTTCATTATTTCTCTTCTTGCTGTGTTCCCAGGACATACATTATGCTTTGGAAACCTAAAGGTCAGCTTTAGGTGGTGCCAATTACCCAGAAAACTCACAGTGCTATATCGGCCCATTTATCCCATTATTTCTGCTGGCAATGTTGAAAATGAGTAACACTTAGTGCTCTGTCCAGTATTGAGTTTCTGATTCACTCTGACAGGATACCATTAACAGTTATCCAGGCTTTGGCTGGATACTATACTTTTTTATATAATCTTTTAAAGTATTACTGAAAAATACTGAACAAATATATATATATATATATATATATATATATAAAATCCTCTAATTATACAGAAGATTTCTGTATAATTTCAGATTTATTCTGAAATAATTTCAATTTTCTCTGATGTGAATGCAAGTCAACAAATATATATATATATATATATATATATATATATAAAATCCTCTAATTATACAGAAGATTTCTGTATAATTTCAGATTTATTCTGAAATAATTTCAATTTTCTCTGATGTGAATGCAAGTCAACAATGTGCAAGAAGCCTCAACAAGACATAATGCTCTTGTTCTGCTTTATTCTGTAAGACTATTTAAACAGGAAAAATCCATTAAAAATAATAATTAACAGGTGTCTGTGTTACTAACTAATACAACTAACTATATAATTAATATAATCTACTAATAGAGATACCTCTATATTATTTTGTTGATCAGGGAAAGGGAGGTGAGGGTTTTAGCTCTCTCAAACCTTATATCCAGCTGAAAATATTCACCAATCATAAAATAAATTTTGGTTATGTAATCAACAAAGCATAAACATCTTACCAGACACAGTACTGGTATATGCATATGCATATGCACTGCAAGTTATAATATCCTAAATATTGTATTATATCATAAAGCAACTAAATATTGTATCACATCTTAAAGCAACTATTTCACAAAGTAAAATTACAAAGCAAGAATCTTGACCTCTATTCTGTCAGAAGGCTTTGTAGTTACAGAAGAAAAAGGGTAGGAGACTCTAACAAGAAAGAAAAAAAAAAGGGGTTGTTTTTTTAAGTTTTTTGCTCCTCCTATGGTTAGGTTGTAACAATACGAGCAGACTGTAAATACCTACATACATATTTAAATACAACAACTTTTAAAAGGCCCAATATGCCTCTAAGTATTGACATATTTTTAAAGAACTTTAAATTTTTAGTTTAGAAGTAAGATGAAGTATTAAAAAAACAATAAGGAAAGTGTGTCAGGCACTGAGGTATACAGTATAAAATAAGGCTTTGAAAATTTTGTCAAATCGAATCCCCTAACACCTAAAATAATTTTCTTGAAAGCTTGTTGATTTCAGGGAAAAAAAAAATACCTGAAATTACCTGAAATTGCTTTTTCTTACTAGTCATACAGAAATATCCCATTTTTATAGAAATTAACATAAATTTAAGCTCCATAAGCTTTATGGAGTACTTCTGACTTCCAGATCTTGTAAAAGACAATTTTTTGAGGATTATCTGTCCATAAAAACAACAACAAATAATATCATTACTATCTGCAATCTGAATGCATTACCTCAAAAAATTGCTTTCTTTTAAAGAATGGGAATAAACAGTCCTTCTTCAGAAATGGGTTTAACAAAAGAACTAGTACATCCCACAAATCTTTTTTTCTCATGAAAAGAAATGTAGGATTCCTTTTCATTACACACTACCTTTGCAAGCCTTTAAATTGGGTCATATGTACTAATTCATAAGCATGCACAAACGTTTCCATCCTCCCAAATATACAAAGACTATTGATCACCAGTTGACATCAATAGTAAAACCCCAGTAATGCATTATCAGGTTACTAGCAAACTAAAGTTTGCAAGGATCAAAACCTCTCCACTACTACCTCACTATTTTTCAGCTCTTTTAATCCTAGTAAATCTGAAAAGGTAGGTGTACAGCTAACTACTCCTTTACTCTCCCACATTTTGTCCCAATAGCTAAACATCACATAATTTTGACATCCAAATAAGAGTAATTTTCAAGCAGAGTTAACAACAGTCAAGTGTATCTGAAGCTTCATAAAAAAATGCACTTTCATCAGGATGTTTATTTCACTATAGGTTAACAGGACTAATTTGTGAAAAACAGTTGGCAAGAAATTCTGTAAACAAGAGTTAACTTTACAGACTTCTGATTAGGGCAGACGTGTGAACAAGGTGCAGAAAAGCCCAGCTAGAGGCCCAAAAGCTTGCAGTCATACTGATGAAATTAAAGCAATTTTACAAGAAGTGCTTATTTATGCTGACACTTGACAAAAAAAACCCTTGATAAGTGATGTACAGAGAGAAAGCACATATTTCATTAGCATTGTGCATGTGTGTGCACCTGTAGTGCCCCGCACATGTGGAGTGATCGTCAGCATATCAGATTTTTTTCCATGAATTACAACTCAGCTTGTAAAAAGTGCTAATAACTCAGAAGGAAGTATGCAACCACCACACAAGCTTTTATGTTTTAAGTAATGACTGCATTACACAAAGCCACAGCAAAACATTAGTTCGCTGACACCAGTTTCTCCACATTCCCCCAGTCAAGTGCAGACCCATTCTGAACCTACTATATATTATTATGAAATTGTAAAGGTAAGATTGTGTGGCTTACACAAAGGTAAATGAAAAACAACGTTGTGTAAAACTGTGCCAGACCATTATTGATTTTCATAAGTTTTGCATTGCAGGAAGCAAGGTAGTGCAACAGTAACTAATCAGTAGGGAAAGAAATCTCTGTTATTCTTTAACACAACAGTTTCTACAGTGTTTGGGGAAGCAAATGGAGTCAAAATACAACTAGGAGGGTAAGGAGGTGGAGGGCAAAGAAAAAACCCAACAATGTAATTTGTTGAAATGTGCATTAAAATCATGGCTTAGAAAACGTGATGGAAGAGATGATATTGCTGACTCTGCCAAGCAGCATCAAGGAAAACCTGTTAAAGTGAACTGGGATTCCTGGATGAGACACCACCGGCAAAGCAAAAACCTAAGGCCCCCACATAGGTCACATCACTTAGATATGCTAAAATCCAGGATCCATCAAGAACTGGAAGAAGGCCTTTACCTCTTTTTGGCAAAGGGAAGCTTGTCTAGGTTTTATATTCAGCAGAATAAAATTTTTTTCTAATCCTCCTGGAAGCATAGCAAAACTGCTTCTCTCAAACCAACTTTTTTTGGCTAGGAAAAAAGCAATGCAAATGTTTTCCTTAATTGAGAAAAATGTATTTTATTACATGGCATGAAGATTTCTGCCTCAAGACTATTTTAAGAAGTGTTTTAATTTCTAGCTTGCTATAAAATCAAGGTAATATTTGTGTATGAAAATATGAAATTACTATAAGCACCAGTGACATCTGTTCCTCCCTCATCCCATCCCCCCACACTGGAGAACATATTTCCTCAATGTTTCTGTACACAACTGCACACATGTGGTACTGATCTTTCTTATATTTAAATCTTTTTCTTCTTAACTATATTTTTGCTACTTTAAAGACTTTTAAGTTGCAAAAAAGGAGGAGGAGGGCAGGAATGTAAGATCTTTCTTGGAGGACCTTCAAGGCAGTCTACACCAGAGGAAGATTATTTTAGTTACACTGATCAGATTGGAAATAGACATGGATTTCTCAAAAAATATTAATTTGACATGTTAAGCCTTGTCCATAAAACAGGTATGAGAGACTTCATACATTTCATCATTTTTTTTATCTTTTAATCCATATTCATGCCAACAGTCCCATTACAGAAAATGGGATCAGAGTGCTTAGGTGGGCAGAAAAAATATTAAAAAATGGTTTACTTGCTTGTATTAGGATTACTCACTCAAGAAATGAGTTCCATGATTATAATCATAGCTAGTAACATTCCTCATGTGCTTGAGAATTTCTATGATCCAGCCTTGGACAACTGGATGAGCTAGGGATTTCCATAATCTTGTCATAAAAATCTATGCATAAAAGATTAGGAGATGATTTAGCCTTGATCAGTGAGGTGCTGTAGCCACTACTGTTTCCCAGCATCCTTCTAACAAATAAAATCATAATACCTTAAGACAGCTTTACCTCTTTCTCTTGTCAGATTGCCATTAAGATGGCTATCTTTGTAATGCTGTGGAATAACAGTTGAATTAAAGATTAACTTTCTCTTTTCCTGTACAGGATTCTACCTTTCCAATTCACCAGAAGGATGGCACTAGTAGCTACAACTTTACCTTTTAAATGTGATATCAGCAGTAGGGAAAAAAAATGATATTCCTGAATATTAAATACATTCCCAGAAGTTAATTTCTTTGTTTAGCAAAAGTTTCTAGAAAAACATCAAATATTTTTTGTCTTCCTTAACCCCCCAAAAAAGAAAATACAGATAGAAACATATTACAACCATAAAATTAGGAGATTTCTTTCTTTTTCTTAAAAAAGGTAAGCTCCTTTCTTATGTTTATATGCAACTTTTTCCTTGTAACTAACAAAATGGTACCAATGTCAAGTAGTTATAGCTACTGATTGATGTGGTTTCTTTTTTCTTCTCTTCATGAGAAGTTTTGCATTTTGACATTATAAACTAGAGCCCAAAAGCTTCTTCCTTTAGTCTCTATCAAACTAAGTGCTAAATGGATCAATAAATATATAATAAATATTAAATCTTGAGCACTTGTCTTCAAAATTATTTGCAAAATGTTTGTCTTATAATTTCTTAAAATAAAGAAAATAATTTTATTTTCTAAAAAGCAGAATTGTTATAAAATACCCGAATCATGGACAGCACAAAACTTGGTATAATTATGCTACAGAAGAAGGAAACATGCTAAAACCTCCCTACACTATGGCCTGTGATGTTTAATGTCTCCTTAAGCTTCTTCCACTGGTTCCTGCTGTACAATGTCCCTACTTTTCTTCCATGTAATTTCTAATGACCTGCTTAGCCATTAGTGATTTTCCAGGGTACAAAGGTAAAAAGGCAAAAAAAACCCCAGAAGATTACTGATTGATCAAAACACAACAAACCACTTAGTGTAGCTCTTAAAGGTTGGTTTAGTTTTTTTTTCCTGTTGAGTTCCCTCAATTGTTCTAGTCACTTGTTTTAGAAGCAAAGAAGTGCAAATACTAAAATGTTACGGATATGACTGAGAACTAGACATCTCTCACATCCTGCATAAACTGTTCAACTTCCCAGCTATCTTAGTAGATCAGCATAAATCTGTCACTCCTGCTAATAGTAATAATATGTCACACAGTGTAGAAGAGAATTAAGACTGAACACACCACACTGCCATGATGCAAAAGCAGTGGTAAAAAAGGATATGAAAGCAGGGTGAAAAGAATGTCTAAGAAACCCTACAGATCTAGAATAATAATAATAAAAAAAACTATGTAGGTTTTGATATGGTAGAGCATCAACTACTTAAGGATAAAGTACAGAGAACAGAGAACCACCAAAATTTTGTCTTCAAAATATCATGAATATCAAAACAGGAGGGGTGTGTGTGGGCAGGGAAGTAAAAAAAAAAAAAAAAAAAAAAGGTAGAACTTTGTTGTCTTTTTGGCTTTCCAAGCCTTAGGTGACTTTTGATGACATCTCAAATCTGGATTCCTTAGAGTCAAGATAACTCTTGGTATATTTAGAGATTATAATGTAAATTGTAGACTTAGTATTTTAGTTTTTTCTATATGTCTCCATAACATACAGAGCCCCAGAGGTACATCTCTATTTGAAATTCAGTTATTTTCACAGTTTATGTGCAAAGGTCCCAAAGAACAAAATCAGTGTGAACTAGCTTTTCTGTGCACTAGCCTGAATGAAGTGAAAAAAAAAATAAAATAAAGCCTGAAGAGTTGAAACAGTCCTTAAGGGCCCCTTAAACTGATATTGTAACATAAAATAAAATTATTGTTAACTTCTACTCTCTAGCACAAAAAAAAAATGCATGAAAGACAAGAGACTGCTAAACACTAAAGCATTATGTATGTACAGATGTGTTTTTTCCCAATGAAAGACTATTTTTGTAGTTTAAAAATCTGCTTCTTACTTTGAAAGCTCTCAGAGATAATTTGTAAATGAGTTAAAGCTCAGCCTAATGAATGCTGATGCTTTATTTCAGTCACCTGCTCCTCACAAATAACACCTCACATGATGTCACAGGAGTCAGTGCAACACCAATTTTGTAAGGATTTTATGGGGTTGTTTTAAATATAAGTAAGACATAAGTTCTGCAGCAATAGTCAACATTCTCAGTAGATCTCATTTTGCTTAAAATGGGGTGAGCTGAAAGTTTAGCAGTAATAGATTGAGGAGTGGCCTTGCTCCATACAAGGCCAGCAAGGCCACTGGGGAGGCAGGGCCAGTTTTGAAAGTGAGATGCTGCATTTCTCATCCTTGGAAACCTGTTCACTTTATACCTTTGGAGGGACTTGTGCCTCCAGCCCAGCCACAGCCTGATCTGCTCTGGGGATGGACAGCTGCTCCTCTCTGAGGATATGCTGCATGTCTTTCCACCAGAGATGGGACGAGAAAGGAAAAACAGATCAATAACATCAGCCATAGGATAATGGTGCAAAAATTTTAGTGCTTAGATGCCTTTTTGAGTATTTTCTATTCCTGTAAGAGATGCAACTTCTGTGCGCTGCCTCGCTTGACAGTTATAGGAATTTATTAATCGCAAGCCAAATAACCCATTTCATTTTCCTTTCTTTGGTTACCATATCCACAGCCAGACAAGAGACAGCAGTTTCTCTGGCCAGGTTTTACTGGCAATCAATCTCTGATGTTATTGTAGCCTCCTTGGTTGTAATGCTCAGCAGGGAGCATGTGTTCCTACATGCTTTCTGAAATATTAATACACAAAATTGTACTGAGGTTTCTGATAGCAGCAGATTGGTTTCTCTGAGGTTTTGTGATTAGAGGTGCATTGGTGATTCCGAGAAGCCAGTGGCGCCGAAATGGGTTAAACCTAATAAGGTTTTGAAAGCTGATAGCATAATTTAAGCGGGCTCAGAGTCACACAGCTTCAGACCTGGCTGACCCCAGCAAATTACAGTGTTTGTTAATGTTCTGTTACAGACATCTTCTAGTCAACCAAAAGCAGATATATTAAGTGAAAAATTGACTGGTGGTTCACAAAGATAGGCTACCCTTTCTTGCCTTTTTGCACCAGTTGGTTGACTAAAATGTAAAGGGAGGGGCATCATGGCCTCTGTTTTTACCAGGGCTCTTGGGAATGCAGTCTTCAAAAACATTAACTTCAGCTTCCAAATAAAGAAATATAATTGCCTTAAAAATCTTTATCATCATAATCTTATATGATATGTGCCCCTTGGGAAATCTAAAAACAATTTAAGGAATGGAAGACATGGGAAAAATCCTTTTACTTTGAGCATGATGATTATAATCATATAAGCTTTAGACTCAGTGCAACTGGAATATAGAGTGATTAAAAAAAGCACTGAAATTTATATTGTGCTTTCAGAATCAGTTTTAATTAAATGAAGTGTTGGCCAACTCACAGTGTTTTAAACTGAATCTTCTTACTAAATGTTTAATGACAATAAGTTGGCTTAGGAATATTTATTGCAGTCTTTCGAGGAGGGTTTTATTGAAATTCTGTTTCCAACCAGGGCAAGCTGACAGCTTTAAGAACCCAGTAACTGAACAGGGAAAAGGGATTTTCATCGTTACTAAGTTTAAATTAATGCAAACAATGAACAGAGGTAACAGTCTCATGACTCCTCTTATAATCTTGTTATGTTCTAAAGGAGGTGTCTGAATTCCCATGCCTCCCATATTCAGTAATGAAAATACTCTCCCGGGCATAGACCAACAGGAACAGCAGTCAGCAGATGAAAAGACCTAGCAAAATAGGAATAAAGGTGCAAGATGTCAGTGGTGCATATCTCTGCTTATGTGTTAGCTGACATTCTTGAGACAGAAACTATAAGGCCTCCACTCAGACTATTGCATCAGCTGTACCATTTATTCACTAAGACTGTTTGCTGGAGTCCAATTTATAACTTTTATTACAAAACAATAGTGTGAGTTCAGGCAAGGCCAAACACTCAATTTGGGCAGCTTTATCAAGCCCAGAACTTTGCAGTCCTGACAGAATTCTCTGAGGTAGTGTATCCCTCACAGCAGAGGCAATACTATCAGGGACAAAAGTGGGTATGGGCTAAAGTCACTTGCATTCTCCAGGTGTGCTGCCTCTCCCTCCCTCCCTC
>NW_015379261.1:1601221-1734480 GCF_001522545.3 Parus major | reverse complement strand
CGTTACATGAACTGATTGGACTTTCCCAATGCTAGAGAGAAACCAGAGTTTACAGGGAAGCAAGGGATGTTCAAATCTGCCTTGGGAAATGTGGGGAGGCACGGGCCACCTGGCAGTGCCTGGCCGTCCAATGAATTTAAAACGTGCACTGTTGCTGTGCAACACGACAATCTCTCAATATGTATTCCCTCAATATGTTGCCCCAGAGGCAATTGATCCAGATGTAAAAATCCCTTCACTAAATAACTTTCTGACATGTCCCTTTTAGGAAATGAGAATTTAAGTACAATAAACAACATGAGTTATCCGTGATGATCACAGAGAGAATTTGCATGTAAACTGGGATTAAAATCTGGGAGTTTCTGACTGTCAGTGCTGCCTGTGCACAGAGTCCACCTACTTTAAGAAAAGGGAAAATGCTCTTTTAAGTCTGCACTCTACAAAAATAGCATACTTGGTGAGATTTTTATACCCATTTGCTTTAAAATTTGAGCCCTCGTGTGGATTCATTACATTCATCTTCCATGCCAGTGACTACACTGTCACTGCTGTGACCCCAGTATCACTGTTGTCACTGTGCCCGAAGGCCCAGTTCTTTCAGTGGTCAAAGTATTTTTTTCTCTGACTATGATATCTGAGGATATCATAAAGATGCCACACTTAGCCTCAGTGGAGAACCTTACAGCTCAGCTCTTAATGGCCTCTCACTCCAGGGTAAATTTAAGGGAAGGCACCTTGGCCCAGAAGTATCTACGAACACTCTCATAGACTTCAAAGACAGACCCAGGAAATCAATTATCTTTCATGTTGTTACTCGTTGGCATAAAAGTTAAAAAAAGAAAGAAAAAGTTTAAAATAATCCATAATTTATCTCATCAGTATGTGGTAAGGATCTGTGTTATCTGTGTTTAGAGAACCCTCTAATTCAGAAAAAAAGCATTAAAAAAAAATAAAAATTAAACAGTACCCCACCCCCTCAAATAAACCAAACAACCCAACCAACAAACCAAACAAAAAACCTCATGCTACAATTGAGGACTGAGCACTTCCAATTGTCATTATGTAAAGATTTACAGAAAAAAAAGCAATTACATGGAAAACCTTTGAATCACAATGCTGTTATTAAATAATCCTAATTTTCATATAATACCAAGTTTTAGTAGTAGGTCTACTTCTGATATTGTAAAAACAGCAGGATAATGCCACAGTGAAAAATGAGATACATGTGTTGACACACTATTCAATGACTGAATTCTCACTCCTCCAGGTTGCAAATTGTTGACTGAGCAGTGAGAGTAAAAACCTAATTATCTTCTTGAAGCCTTAACTTGGCACAGTATTCTTCCTTCATTTTTCAAGTTTCCCCCTCTTCTCATAATACAGATGGAAAAATTAAGACTATCCTGTTGGTGATGGCAGCTCAAAATTTAGTACCACTTTGAGACAATGCAGTACGTTTCAATGACTATCAAATGAAATATAAAACGTTAAATCAAGTTAAAGAGAAGTGTGCTTAAAGCTGTAAAAGCTTATTTTCTGTTAAATAAATTTAGAGGAAAATATATAAACAAGTTAGTTGTTTGGGTTTTCTTTTCTTCTATTCCTGTCTGAAAATATGCACCGTCAGTATGTGACTATAGATTTTTACTCCCAATTCATAAACACAAGGGACCTTCTACTGTGAGCTAGAATAATGGCAGTTTCAGTGACAAAAAAACCTACCACCAACAACAAAACAAAAGCAGCTAGTCTGATTCCCAAGAATTTAGAGTATGACAAAAAATGTCCCATGCTGTTCCTCTTAAGGCTTAGTATAGGATTACATACAGATTTTTCTTCTTTTTTATCTTCATAAAAATCACATGCTTAACAGGGAAATCATGAATCAAGGATAGCTAGAAAACTAATGTCAGTGGATTAATACTTGAAGGACAGGGCAACTGGTGCTTTAATCCTGCATTCTGGAGTGAATGCCTGAATACCACCTGTGTAATCGGCATGATTTAGACATAGACATAATTCAGATCTAACTCCTGTCTCATGATAAAGTTTTCATTTGAGAGAAACTGAAGTTCAATAATTTCAGGTATTTTTACATGAAATAGACATAATGTGAATATATAAGGGCTGGGCATCAAGACAGATTTTGCTGGTTACTCAGCCCAGCTAATGCTTGACATGTCTTGTATTCTTTTAAGGAAAGTGGAACAACTTCAGCAAAATAAAGGTGGGATAGCTCCTTCTTTGCTACAGATCAGCCTAATTAGCATTCTCTGGACAGCTGGGATAAATGGGATTGAGAGGTCTCAGACAGAGGAATGATGTGAATCCAACCCTTGGTGATGGTTTCAGCATTAAGATGCTGCTAAACAGAAGGTGAGCTAACAGAAGGATAGCAGTTGTAGTTTTGGCCTGAGAACCCATGGTAAACTGAGATTTTTATAAAATCAACTGATTTATTTCGGCTAAAAAATATAACTCTGCAAGGTCTGGGTGTAATGTTGAAAAGTCTACAGGAAGAAGAATCTTGCAGCTCCTTGCTACTGCTACTGCTACTCCACCACAATAGCGAAATATGTATCTTTTAAAATATAAGTTTAAAGCACTTTCTCATAACTTTTGAAGATGCCTATCTGCTGTGGAAAAAAGGAAAAATTGGATTAGGAACTGAAAGTTTCCTTAGGCATCTTTCTAGGAGAATAGACACATCTTGTTTAAGGTGAATGGATAATGTATTTTATTTTCATGGGGGAAAGAAAAGAAAGAAAATAGATTTGTTGAGTTAAGTTTACCATTTCCTCCACAAACATAAAGACAGGAATGAATATATTGACATTTCTTTGGGTTTCAAGAGCTGTGAAGTTTACATAAAGAATAGAAATTATTAGAAAGAGTCTAGTAATACTTTTATCCATCATTCATTTTCTCTTCATTCTTCTGTGTCAGAACTTTACAAAGAGCATGTGTTTTTCTTCTACTACAATAAGAGCTCCTATCAAAAAATATTAGTTTAGCCAAAGGAAAACAAAAAATAAGAAAGAAGGGAAAATGCATATAGTCCAATAAAGAGCATGAAGATTTCCACATGCAGTTGATGCTCCTTAAATGGGCTGCAAAGGAAACTACACTGTGAATCTTAATGTGTAAGTATAAACAACTTTAGAAAGATTTACTAAAGGGTATGCTTGCATTGCAAATGACAGTAAGGATCAAAATAATGGGATGCCTCCTGTTTCCAGAAAGAGCTGCAATGAACTGATTGGAATTTCACCTTGAGGTCACCTCTGATCTCAGTTGTCTTCCTTAGTATGCATGCTATTCAATAACCACTGTGATGCTAGTGACATTATCCCATCAGTATTGCAAAATTCCCAGTGTAATCTTTGCTCCATGTCTGAAAATGTGTGCATTCAGTGACAGGAAAAAATATTTTAAAGCATACAAGATTTATACAGTACCCTCTAACTTAAAGGATTTCAATAATTTTCATAAACTACAGGCCTCTAGCAAAGTTAAAATATGACTTATCACTTGGATAGGTTGCAACAGCTTAGGAGCATGCAAAGCACTTACTGACAGGTTGGCCATATATGTGGATGGTAGTAATGGTTTATTTGGATGAAATATTTTTTACAAAATTTTACTAATTTTTTACTTCAGTGCTACAAAGATGAACTAGAAGTTTTCCTCTCCATGTTAAGGAAACAAGTTTATTATTTCTTCCGGTAAGAACTCCAAGTTGTTTATACAGTATTCAATTAATTTACCTTTGAAGGATGAATGTGACAGTCAAGTTTGTTCAAATGAGGATCTGGAGTTCCAGAAAGTCTGGAGATAAGATGTAGTATTCTGCTGTATAAATGCAATTCTA
The DNA here is from genome assembly GCF_001522545.3 of Parus major. Lineage (NCBI taxonomy): Eukaryota > Metazoa > Chordata > Aves > Passeriformes > Paridae > Parus > Parus major. Next base: position 1,730,609 of record NW_015379261.1, on the reverse strand, counting down.
CTGTATTAAATTAACTTTTCTCAATATTCATACTAATGTAAGAACACAGTCAGTATAATTTGTAAAATCTTCCCCATCCAGTTCTTTTAAGATAGCTGCTTAGTTCTCTGGTGAGTCTTGGTTTTACTCTTTTTGTTATCAGCTACAAAGATGTCACCATCTTCAGTTCTGTGGACGAGTACCAAACTGTAAGAGACATGGCTTAAGATGCTATATCCTAATTTAAAAAGCAACTGTAAATAATAGAATTGTCCAGTGTAGATCAGCTTTAAGTTTGCATCATTCTACTGATATTATTGCTGCAGATAAATAGTGAGATCTGAGTGAAAAGGTCAGAAATTTGAAGTTAATGTAAGAGCAGAACTATTAAATAGACATCAAGAAACAAAACCCCCCTGAAAATAAAAGTAGTATTCGTGGTTGAAAGACTAAGTACCCTTTGGATATTACTATGCATTAAATTCATCATTAGAATTAAGGTCACATTTAACTGTTTGCTACGTTCGACTCATCTTTTGGTGTTTTAAGTGTGTCTTTGCTGTTCCTCAGCTAAAACCAGAAAATAACTCTATTTTCTTATAAAGACCATTTTATGCAGTTTCTGTCCTAGCATTTAGGTACAATGATAGCATTTAGGTACAGCTTTAAAAACAGAATTAAACCACTTTAGTAGGATTACCTAGTTAGCCATGACGCTAACGTTATTTTTTTAAACACCCACCATAGAATTGCATATGACAGGTGAAAAAGTGAAAATGCTTATACCTCTAAAGAAGATCAGTCATCCTCACTGATTTGCAAAATGTATGGTTTGAAACATTCAAACTCCTCCTTTGCTGCAAATCAAAGCTAGCATTATAACTAGACATGGTTCAATGAATTACAGTTAATGCTGTCATTCAACTTTGCTGAGTCCAAGTTTCCAAAACAGAGACAATAAAATTTGTATATAGGCTTGATTGGAAGCCAGTGAAATCAATGACAATGATGAAAAAAAATCTGCATGAATTGGTCTTAAATATTTAACTCATAGAGGCTGTAGATGATAAATACTCCTAGTAGTGATGGGAGGTAACATCATAGAATCATAGAAAAATTTAGGTTGGAAAACACCTTTAAGATTATTAAGTCTAACTATAAAATGAGGCACAATGGCAACAGAGAATTGTGGAGGCCAGTGGGCCAATTAACAAAGAATCCACAACTCTCACTCGGAGGGAAAGCTCCTACACAAGCTCCTCCTTCAGGGTGACAAAGCAGCAAAGCTCCTTGAGCTCCACCTTCAGAGTGACAAAAGGAGTCACCCCTAGCATGCCTTGCAGCCCATGCAAATTTTATGAACCCCATTGGTCCTTCCCCCTTTGCTCTGCCCCTGAACTCTCAGTTGATTGGTCCTGATACTCCCATGTGAACCCCTGTTGAGTATCAAGAGTCTTTCGTCCCTGACCCCTTCACAGTAGCTGGAGTTCTCCTCATCCCTAGACTGAGAATAAAGGCTCCTTGCAGAAAACCACACAAGGTTCCCATCCCTCCTTCCATGTCACCCAGATGTCGCCCAAAGAGGTGCAATCACTCAACAGCCCTTCTCAGGGTTCAGAGCTGAGATCACTCTTGGCAGGGCAGGGAGTACCTGTGTGCCCGAGAGCGTCCTTCCAAGGATGCTTCTCTGGGAAGGTCGTGGCACCTGGACCACCACCCAGGCCACGACAGAGAATAGTTTAGAAAATTTAGGCTGGATGTTTGGAAAGCATTCTTACTGGGAGAGTGATAAAACTTCTCCCCTAAAAAGATGTGGAGAGCACACTGCCCCAAAAAGCTGTGGGCTTCCTGTTCCTGCAGTTTTCCATTACTGAACTAAACAATGCTACAGCTATCCCTTCACCTATATACTTCTCTCAAATAAGACAGAACATCCTAAGATTTCTGCTTTAGTGGACCAAATCCTTCCTGTGATCCTTAGATGCGTCCCTGCTTATCAAATGGCCAACTCTTTTGAATGATACAGGATTGTAGAAGGAACTCATGTCACCAAGCAATTACTGGTTCCAGCACAAGACAGAGAAAAGAAGGAAAAGAAATAATTCAAGCTACTGTTGCAGTGAGTGCAGGTTTAAAACATATAGAATTTGCTTCTTTGCAGTTCCTTGCCTTGTTATTTCACAGAGCTGAAGCAAAGCAACCAGCCAGACTGATTTCTTCACTGGATAATGACAGGATGGCTTTGAGCAGCACTAAGAGATCTTGCCACTCTCAGAATCACACATTACTGATTTCCCAGCAGGTGATCAAGTACATCCTCCTGAGGAACATTTACACTCTCCTTGCATGTTACAGAAGTTTTCACACATCTGAAGAAGAGTAAAATTAACTCTTGTTCAAGTTCAGATGATAAACAAAAGCACTATTGACAAGCACCAGTAATATGTAGTGGTGACTGCACATTACAAGTGGCACTGTTGTAATTAATACACCATGATTTCTTTCCTACATTATACACTTTGAAAGCAAATAAATGTGACTGGTAGGTTTAGCATTTTAATGGACTGTGTTGTTTAAGATAACTGAGAGCCACTGATGGGTGGGGCTATGAAGTTACAGAGCAGTTGTATGCTAATATATACGGCACCAAAAAGTAGCTAAATCACCAACTTCATAATGAGCCAAGGACTCTGAAGGTGAGAATCGGACTCTAAATAGATAGAAGAAGCACTCCAAGAACAACCTTAATCCTAAAATGCTGTCTCTGAAGTGTTGCTCAGCATTAGAGCTCTAGGACTCTTCTTACAAGAGATGAATTTTAAAGTACAGAAATTTCTCTTGTTGACAAGAAAATTGAAAACACAATGTTGCAAAATCAGGCTGAATTAAGGAAATAAAAAGGAGTAAAACTGATTTGTTCACTAGTTATCAGAAAGCCAAAGGGTTCTTTCGCAGAGTTTATGTTCAGATAGTAAGAGTCTGTCAAAACTCTCAGATGAAACATAGAAATTGTGATATACAATTCTATGATATACAATATAAATTCACCTATACCATTAATTTTGTTGCCAGCTATTCACATCTCTGCTTTTTACATCTCAGCTTCTGACAATCCACAGAAGTGTTTTAAAAAGGGCTGGGTTGCAAATGCTATTTAAATTGTATTTTAGATTTAACCTCAGTAGTTTAGATAGATGACAAGTCTGACTCTCACAGCCAAAACAAAGCGCAGCAATATTTTAGCCCTTCATAGAAAGCACTAAACCATTTTACTAAAATCAATACTAGAGTATACAGCACCAAGGTTTTGGTTTTATATTCCTTCCCTCCCCCATTCCCTTGAGAGTACTATACTGAACAGTTTACTATCTTGCTGGAGTACAATACTTTAATAGTAAGTAATATGTCAAAGTGATATTTTTGAGCACAGTGATACTGGGATTTTATATCAGACCACAGGTTTCAGAATAATCAATGTATATTTATAATGACTTAATTACAGTGATGAGATATGTCCCTGCTGCCCTAAGTAAAAACGAAGAGTATAGTTTCAATTATCTGTACTATAACCCAGCTAAATGCAGTTTTGCAAAGTTTGCAATTAGCAAAACCCATTTTATCTCAGTGAAAGTAGCTTTTTCAAAAAGAGGCTCTGGAGATATCCACTGCATTACAACAGTCTTAGGAACAGAACTTGTTGAAGGAATCATCTCACCTGAGCAATGATCAAGGCTTTCACTATCTGCCATGTGTCTGAAACCTTCACTTGGAATATAAAAAAAAACCTGGTTCAAATCTTTATGGTATACTGCTGCTGCTACAACCTGAACCTCACGCTTTGCTTCTAATTCATGGAATACCTAAACAAAATTATGGTTAAGGTCTGGTCTTAGACTGTAATATTGATACCTCTTCCAAATTTCTTTTTTTTCAGCTTTCTGAAGCTGAAAAACAAAGACACACTTGAAAAATAGACTTCTTTGTTTTTTATTTTATTAATATGGCAGCAAGAAAGAAAACCATGTTAAATTTGCATTTGTTTGCTCAGGCAATTGTAACTCTGAGATTCAAAATTTTATGTCTGGCAACCTGAAGTTTGTTAGCAAAGCAGTGTTCATAGAAGATGCTTTGTACAAATCCAGTTATCCATATCGCTTAGCTATATTAATCTGCTCAGAAATGAATGAAATTGATGAGGGGAGAAAAAAAAGGGTGTATTTTAATCTTGGTAGTAGTCCTGTGAGAAAGGATAAATCCCAAGATTTTTCACTGTCCCAACATGAAGCTTCTGGTTACTTTCCAGTTCAGTGTTCCAATGTTTAGCTTCTACTCAATGGAAATGAAAGAACCATAGAAAAAACCTCTTAATACAGAAAGTAAACAAGAAAAGATCATGATGCTTTCCATGGCACTTGAGCAATTAGTCTACAATGAGTCTGAACACAGGCAGCAGTACTGGACAGAGAGCTGTGGGGACACTGCCAGGAGCTTCCCCTAGGTCCAATGGAGACAGTGCCAGCCAGCTCCAAGTCTGGCCAAGGCTGAGCCCATCAACAACAGTGGTAGTGCCTCCCCTCCCAGATATTGTACTAAAGAGGGGGAAACAAAACCTTTGTTGCAGGCTGTTTCCTAGGGGAGGGAGGGGTGAGGAGTCTGCCCCCTGAGGAGGAAGGAGGAGCAGAGACAATGTGTGGTGAACTGACCATAACACCCATTCCCTGTCCCCTGCTGCTGCTGGGGGGAAAGAGGTAGAGAAAACAGAAGTCAAGTCCACGAACAAAGGAAGGCTAGAGTCAAATATCATTGCCAAATGGCTCATTTTTCTAAAAGCAAAATTTCTCTTTTCTAATAAGACCAGGTGTTTCATTCTTTATATCAGGTTTTTATTATTTTGCCAGAAACAGAGAATATAAATACCCTAGAAAAATATCCTCACATATCTCTTCACTTCTGTCTTCCAAAGATAGAGTGTTATATAGATTTACATGAACATAATGTTAAGGATTTCACTAAAACACTAACATCAAAAAATGTAGTAGTGAACTCATTGGCTAAAACAAGTATTTTACCTTGATGTGCAAATGTGACTGTCACATTAAAAAATGCGACTGTCAAAGATCTGAGAAAGTAGGAGGCCCAAAACTAGACTGTCTCTGGAACTGGTCTGTAAACATCTGTATCATAATTATTTTTCTCTCTGTTTTTTAATTTCTTCTTTTCTGCCACTTGTTACAGGCACCCTAGAGTTTGAAAGAGAAAGGTGCATTCTAGACACTTCTTGTTTTCAGCTTAAAAATCTTTCATTATTTTAACAAGACCACCCTGCTAAAAGGAAGGACCTTTTCTTTGACTACTAAATCAAAGAAGAAATAAAACTGGCCTGTTAGAGGGTGTTTCAGATGACTTTTGCAAGCAGTGTCCAACCTGCTTTAAAGCACATGTCATCTCTTTCTTGTCCTGTTCTCTTTCCATTTACATAACTGACATGAAAAAAGTATTTTATAAACACTTTTCAACCACATTTTTAAGAACCAGCCTTCTTGGACAAATTGAAATAAGTTCAGTCTTCTTTTCCCTTAAAGCAGAAATGGAAGAAAACCCCAAAAACCCAGAGAATTAATAAAAACATTATGTAATACTGTTTTCCATTTTTCTTTCTGATGTCTGTATTGGACTCTGATCAACCAATGTTCAAGTATATGAACATGTTATGCTTTAATGTTTCTCTGTACTGTGCAGTGAAGTATTCAAGCAACAGACCTTTCTTTCATATTTGCAATACTTATTATCACTTCTCTGTTCAGAGTATTGAATCTTCTTGAAAAGAAGATTAATATCTGTCATGCTAGTCTGAAGTCTTGAAAACTCATGTGATTCTCTACTTTGCTGAAGACCAGTTGTATTTTTGTTTTATTTTTTATTTTGGAAGGAAAAAAAAAAAAAGAAAAGGCAAAAGGCTAGAACCTGGATCTAAGCTTGTCTGATACTTGATACACTTAAAGTTTCAGAAATGTACCGGGAAAAAATGTATGGTAGGTATACTGTAAGATACAGATTTGAAATCTGTGCTTTAGGATTAATTTTCCTTATTCCAAACATCTTTTCACTCCTCTATTTAGGACACAGTATGTTATTGAAAAGAAGACAATTTTTTTGTCCAATAGTTATAGTGCTAGCCTGAAGCTTAGAAATCTTAGATAAATCCATGCTTTGTTGTAGACAAACTGTATAACCTTGGAGAAGTCATTTTGTCTGTCTCTTACAATCCTGTGTCTTTAAAATGAAAACATTAATAGTATTTCTCTATCACTGGGGTGTTGTAAGGGGTGTAGTTTCCATGGGGATAAAAACTACATCAGTGTCCTGAGTACTTTTGTAATAATAGATAAATTTTAATTAGGAAAGGCCTTTTGGATTTATAATGAAGAGAGAGGGTAACTTATTATGGCTGGATTTATCAGCTTTGGATGGGAGCACAAGTCCAGCTGGCATTGTGGCACCTGAGAAATGAAAGGAGCACTGGGATTCAGGGAAGACCCAGAATGAGACATACATATTGGCATATAATGCGAATCAGTAATGCAGTAAATACTGATGTCACACAGAGACCATCAGAGCAAAAAAATGCAGCTTCGGTATTATGGAACTTTATCACAACAGTCTTTACTCAATGCATTTTGCATGCAGCTGAAATTATATTTCTGAGAAGAGTCACTTTTCCATGTTCTCTAAAGATTATTCCATTACTCAGTGTCGAATCATGCATATCCCTTCCTGAAATCATTTTAATCTTCCCTCTCAAGCTCAGCTGCATTGAAATGTATATTCTGTATGAATGGGCCTTGGTGCAGCAGTTACTCCATTTTGATTAGAATGTTCTTATGAATCTCCACAAACTAAAGCCCATTTTAAATAGAATTTACTTTTGATACAGATCTGTCTTCTTGTGAGACAAATGTCTCCTGAGATTCTGACATCTTTTATCTCTGGTGAACTACATAGAGAATAGATCTTTGATTCTCAATCAAGACTGAAGGGGGAGAAGAAGGAAAGAAAAAAAAATTAGTTGAGGATAAAAACTTATTCTGGGATTATTTATCTTAATAAATATGATCAGGAATGACATATATGAATTCTGAGCCATTGGAAATACAAAGATGTCACGCAAGCATTTAAAGACCCCATTGAATAAAATATCCTAAAATAAATGAGAAAAAAGTATGGTTCAAGCAACATGCAGAAAGAGAAGGAGGTCCCTTTTCTGTACCAAAATGTTTCAGATGAGCAAGTTCATCTTCCTGTCACTGCAGCAAGGCTCTTTTTATAATCATCTTTTTTATAATCATCTAAACAGCATAGAACAACACATTTTGATTCAGCCCTCTATTCCTTCTCTTTTTTTTTTTTTTTTTGGGTCAGAAATGAGAAGTATGAGATTTAGAATATTAAATCAAATGTCTGGGTTTCCTGCTCCTTAGAAAATGAGCCAAGAGGACAAAGGAAGTGAATAATATACAAATTATAAAAATATACCATGAAGATTTTTACTGCTTCTGTACTTCTTTAAATATCTCTGTCAGAAAAAATAAAGTGAAAGACAGTCTACATCCCAACAGGAAGGAATGATACAAAGAAGAAACAGGTGTGCTCTTTATTTATCTACTAATTTCTCTCTTTTGTTGATACTGTCAAGTATCTGTGACTGTATAGTTAGCTGACAAATCTGAAAGAAACTGATAAAGCAAAAGGGATAACTGAATTAGAATTACATATATGTGCTTGCAAAGAAAATGTCTTTCTACTGTGCTTGTTGTGACCAGTTACCTTTCACTACTGTCCAGTCATAAAACATTTGATAGACAAGTTTCTTTTGCAAAAATGTTTTTACAGGAACAGAGCTGAGCACACTTGTGCAAAAAACCCTTGTTGAATGGTTCACACTGCTCATCTGTGTTATCATTTGCATCTTCCACCACAAAAATTCTCAGAAAACACATTAGAGAATGAATGCTAAGTATAATGAATGAAATAATAAGAATTATTAAATACTACATAATAGAATGAAAATAGGAAGATACCTAAAAAATACTACAAAGGTCTCACAGGAAGAAGCAAGTTTCCTGCATGATTAACATTTCTCCTGACTAACAGTATCTCAAACAAAAATCAACTGCAAACAAATGCAGATGAAATAGCAAAAACAATTCTCAAATCATTTGTGAGCAGTCAAAAAGACAAAATTCATGGCATAAACAGATCTCTAGTAATAGCCTATCTCTAATATGGAATGATACCAGCTGTCGTCAATTTGCTGAGAATTCAGATTTTGGTGTGGAAACTCTTTTCACTTCATCCATCACTGTCTGACTTAAGAGGGTTGGAAGATAAAGGGGAAAAAGTAAATAAATTCTGCCTGTTGCCCAAGGCAAAATTTAGTTTGTTACTCAGCTTGTTGCAGTATGCATCACTTCTAATGAACTTTTAAATTAAATCCACTTACTTTTTTTGTCTTTTATATCTCATGAAAGAACAACATGTTTATATGCCTCTGAGTTCAAGAAGTCCTAATATGAGAGGTGAAGAATGAGCCTGCCATGTGTTGTTAATTCAGAGTTTAAGGTGGCTTTTGCCATGTTGTCTGATCTTCATCAAGACTAAATGAAGGAGCGATTAATATTCACTTGATTATCAATAAAGGAAACCAAAGAAAAATTTGCTCAAAGACTAAAAATAAACAAAAGAAATAAAGAAAGAAATAATAATCAAAAAACAAACCCAGTATTTAATTGCCATTGTGTGAAAGAGTCAAAAGACATCGTAGACCATAAGCAGAAAAATGTGAAACCCGAAAGAGCCACATGGTTTCAGGGAAATCTCCACCTTCTGTAAGTAACCCACTTAGCCAGGTTCGTTTGACTGCTCAGCTAAGATTGGCTAAGAGAATTATGGGCGGTTTTCACAGGAAAACCTTCTAAGTTTGGAAAGGGGGGCTGTAACCAACCTTCATGAAAATCTGCTTCCATTTGGTGGTTGCCCTGATGGTGGCACTCTTCACTCTTGGATCCGTTCACTCACACCTGCCACATAAAGAACAATTAACGGGAGGGATTTAGCCTTCAGAATTAGGTAATCTGAAGGAAAGCTTTCCCCATTTTTTACATACAAGCTTCAAAAAACAACTATATAAATGTGCTATTTTAAAAACAATGGACTTTAATAGTAGAGAGTGAAATCGTGTCATTCCAATCTTAAATGTTCTCTAGTCTAAAAGGACCTCTCTTCACTTTCTCTGTATTTTTCTCCTCCCACTGAGAATGGCTTAGAGAACTGTTTTTCCTACTCAGTGCTTTTATTTGATTTTTTCACTCTCCTTTTTATCAAGCTAAAATGTTTCTGCAATATTCATGAATTCAGCAGCAGCCCAGGAGTGGGTGTCAGGTGTTGTTTTGCTACTGTTTCTCCTGCTGGGTCCCCTGCTCAACTACAGAGTACAACCACATTTTAGAATTTAACAGTCTTTAAGTTGGGGAGGGTTGTTGTTGGAGGGTGCTTTTTTTGTGTGGGTGGAACATGCTGGTTGTTGTGGTGGTGTACTTTATGCCTGAAGGAAGAAATGTTCTGAACATGGCAGGATTTTACAGGTTCTTGCATTACTACATTAATACTTTCTCAGATTAAAACTATAAAACTATTTCTGAGGTATATATATGTATCTTAGATATATATATATGTTTGTGTGTGTGTATGGGTCTGGAAGTTAGGGTCAAAAAATCTGTGAACAGTTTGAAGGATAGCCCCAAACTGCTGTCAGAAATTTTAAAACTGCACATTACTGTACATGTTTCTACAAGCACGTTATAAATAAGCATGTTGAAATTTACATATATTTATACATATTACATTATATATTTGCATATCAGAGGAATTAGTCCCATTCTCAGACAGCAGATCATTTTATTCCTCTGCAAACCTTGTGCAGATCAGCCAAAAAATTTGTCTCTTCAAATGACTCAGATTAAACAGATACAACAAGCGCAAGTATGACTAGACATGAATTTTAGAATGATATAAAAATGATAGGTTCTTCCCCTTCCGTTCTCTAATTTTCCCTCTTCCTCCATCATAACATTAAATTAAGGGAATAAGAAGAGCTGTTCTCAGCTTAATTGAAAGCAGTGATCTAGTGGATAGATGTTGCCTTTATGTGGTATCAGTATTCCACATCTTCCCTCAGGTTTAGAGATTGGTTGTGCTAGCTGTACAAACCAGTGAGGGCAAGCAGACCTCACCGTATGAAAGGTGCATTGGATGGATAGGTAAGAAATAGAGCTCTAATGCTGAAGTAAATAATGGAAAGAACTGATATAACTATTAATTATATGTTGTTGGGATTCTTTTTCCACTTAGAGGGAGGGTAATGGAGAGTTTAATTAGAAAAAAAAGAAATAAGGAAGGCAATTACTGTTCCATCCCATCACTTCCCTCAACATGATTAACAGCTAGAATTGTGTAGGCCTTAGGGCAGAGTTGAGTCTTGAGTATTTGAAAGAGATATCATTTTTATAGATCACATCAGGGGAAAGAAAATCACATTTTTAAGTCATATCCTGCACAGATAATACAGTCAAAGAAAAATTGCAATATTAGAGATTTTTATTAGTTGGAACAGTATTACGTCTGAATTCTGTTGCCAGTAAGTCTGCTATCTTCAACTTTAGGGAATATAGGATATTTATGATAAAAACTGGTGAAAGTTAAAGGCAGCTGAATTTTAGCAAGTGCAAGTAAAGATTATGTTGCAACATTTTCTAAGATGAATGACTAGTATGGGAAGAAAGAAAATAAATGAAGAAAGATGTTTTGGAAAAAAAAATAGCCTGCAGGACTAAAAATGACAGAGAAGTTAATTTTAAATATACTAAAGGAGGAGAGAACATACAACTGTATCAGAAAGCAGCCAGTGAAGTGAGAAAAGTAAAATCCATTTTGGAGAAAGGAAAGCATGACATTCATGACAGGGTGGAGTAAATGTCACAAATGAGAAAATAAAAAGGAGTAAAGAGACTGAATGGCCATCTGCATTTTCTTTAGCATCAGAGAAGGTTTTTAATTCTCAGTCTAGAGACAGAAAGAACTCATATCAAAGGGGGCTGAACAGAAGAATGAAAACATGAGGTTTAAAGCCAAGGGAAGGCTATGAAACAGTGAAGTATGTGCTTCACCACTGTGAAGTGGTGGGCTCTCCCTTTGTGACAGGGCACTGCAAAACAGGTGAAAATCCTGCAAGGATTACTCAAAGCATGTGAAAGATAGTAGTGTGTTTGCTTATCTTGTTCCATTTTTCCCTTCAAATTACTTTCTTCTTTCTTTTTTTTTTTTTTTTTTTNTTTTTTTTTTTTTTTTGGGTCAGAAATGAGAAGTATGAGATTTAGAATATTAAATCAAATGTCTGGGTTTCCTGCTCCTTAGAAAATGAGCAAAGAGGACAAAGGAAGTGAATAATATACAAATTATAAAAATATACCATGAAGATTTTTACTGCTTCTGTACTTCTTTAAATATCTCTGTCAGAAAAAATAAAGTGAAAGACAGTCTACATCCCAACAGGAAGGAATGATACAAAGAAGAAACAGGTGTGCTCTTTATTTATCTACTAATTTCTCTCTTTTGTTGATACTGTCAAGTATCTGTGACTGTATAGTTAGCTGACAAATCTGAAAGAAACTGATAAAGCAAAAGGGATAACTGAATTAGAATTACATATATGTGCTTGCAAAGAAAATGTCTTTCTACTGTGCTTGTTGTGACCAGTTACCTTTCACTACTGTCCAGTCATAAAACATTTGATAGACAAGTTTCTTTTGCAAAAATGTTTTTACAGGAACAGAGCTGAGCACACTTGTGCAAAAAACCCTTGTTGAATGGTTCACACTGCTCATCTGTGTTATCATTTGCATCTTCCACCACAAAAATTCTCAGAAAACACATTAGAGAATGAATGCTAAGTATAATGAATGAAATAATAAGAATTATTAAATACTACATAATAGAATGAAAATAGGAAGATACCTAAAAAATACTACAAAGGTCTCACAGGAAGAAGCAAGTTTCCTGCATGATTAACATTTCTCCTGACTAACAGTATCTCAAACAAAAATCAACTGCAAACAAATGCAGATGAAATAGCAAAAACAATTCTCAAATCATTTGTGAGCAGTCAAAAAGACAAAATTCATGGCATAAACAGATCTCTAGTAATAGCCTATCTCTAATATGGAATGATACCAGCTGTCGTCAATTTGCTGAGAATTCAGATTTTGGTGTGGAAACTCTTTTCACTTCATCCATCACTGTCTGACTTAAGAGGGTTGGAAGATAAAGGGGAAAAAGTAAATAAATTCTGCCTGTTGCCCAAGGCAAAATTTAGTTTGTTACTCAGCTTGTTGCAGTATGCATCACTTCTAATGAACTTTTAAATTAAATCCACTTACTTTTTTTGTCTTTTATATCTCATGAAAGAACAACATGTTTATATGCCTCTGAGTTCAAGAAGTCCTAATATGAGAGGTGAAGAATGAGCCTGCCATGTGTTGTTAATTCAGAGTTTAAGGTGGCTTTTGCCATGTTGTCTGATCTTCATCAAGACTAAATGAAGGAGCGATTAATATTCACTTGATTATCAATAAAGGAAACCAAAGAAAAATTTGCTCAAAGACTAAAAATAAACAAAAGAAATAAAGAAAGAAATAATAATCAAAAAACAAACCCAGTATTTAATTGCCATTGTGTGAAAGAGTCAAAAGACATCGTAGACCATAAGCAGAAAAATGTGAAACCCGAAAGAGCCACATGGTTTCAGGGAAATCTCCACCTTCTGTAAGTAACCCACTTAGCCAGGTTCGTTTGACTGCTCAGCTAAGATTGGCTAAGAGAATTATGGGCGGTTTTCACAGGAAAACCTTCTAAGTTTGGAAAGGGGGGCTGTAACCAACCTTCATGAAAATCTGCTTCCATTTGGTGGTTGCCCTGATGGTGGCACTCTTCACTCTTGGATCCGTTCACTCACACCTGCCACATAAAGAACAATTAACGGGAGGGATTTAGCCTTCAGAATTAGGTAATCTGAAGGAAAGCTTTCCCCATTTTTTACATACAAGCTTCAAAAAACAACTATATAAATGTGCTATTTTAAAAACAATGGACTTTAATAGTAGAGAGTGAAATCGTGTCATTCCAATCTTAAATGTTCTCTAGTCTAAAAGGACCTCTCTTCACTTTCTCTGTATTTTTCTCCTCCCACTGAGAATGGCTTAGAGAACTGTTTTTCCTACTCAGTGCTTTTATTTGATTTTTTCACTCTCCTTTTTATCAAGCTAAAATGTTTCTGCAATATTCATGAATTCAGCAGCAGCCCAGGAGTGGGTGTCAGGTGTTGTTTTGCTACTGTTTCTCCTGCTGGGTCCCCTGCTCAACTACAGAGTACAACCACATTTTAGAATTTAACAGTCTTTAAGTTGGGGAGGGTTGTTGTTGGAGGGTGCTTTTTTTGTGTGGGTGGAACATGCTGGTTGTTGTGGTGGTGTACTTTATGCCTGAAGGAAGAAATGTTCTGAACATGGCAGGATTTTACAGGTTCTTGCATTACTACATTAATACTTTCTCAGATTAAAACTATAAAACTATTTCTGAGGTATATATATGTATCTTAGATATATATATATGTTTGTGTGTGTGTATGGGTCTGGAAGTTAGGGTCAAAAAATCTGTGAACAGTTTGAAGGATAGCCCCAAACTGCTGTCAGAAATTTTAAAACTGCACATTACTGTACATGTTTCTACAAGCACGTTATAAATAAGCATGTTGAAATTTACATATATTTATACATATTACATTATATATTTGCATATCAGAGGAATTAGTCCCATTCTCAGACAGCAGATCATTTTATTCCTCTGCAAACCCTTGTGCAGATCAGCCAAAAAATTTGTCTCTTCAAATGACTCAGATTAAACAGATACAACAAGCGCAAGTATGACTAGACATGAATTTTAGAATGATATAAAAATGATAGGTTCTTCCCCTTCCGTTCTCTAATTTTCCCTCTTCCTCCATCATAACATTAAATTAAGGGAATAAGAAGAGCTGTTCTCAGCTTAATTGAAAGCAGTGATCTAGTGGATAGATGTTGCCTTTATGTGGTATCAGTATTCCACATCTTCCCTCAGGTTTAGAGATTGGTTGTGCTAGCTGTACAAACCAGTGAGGGCAAGCAGACCTCACCGTATGAAAGGTGCATTGGATGGATAGGTAAGAAATAGAGCTCTAATGCTGAAGTAAATAATGGAAAGAACTGATATAACTATTAATTATATGTTGTTGGGATTCTTTTTCCACTTAGAGGGAGGGTAATGGAGAGTTTAATTAGAAAAAAAAGAAATAAGGAAGGCAATTACTGTTCCATCCCATCACTTCCCTCAACATGATTAACAGCTAGAATTGTGTAGGCCTTAGGGCAGAGTTGAGTCTTGAGTATTTGAAAGAGATATCATTTTTATAGATCACATCAGGGGAAAGAAAATCACATTTTTAAGTCATATCCTGCACAGATAATACAGTCAAAGAAAAATTGCAATATTAGAGATTTTTATTAGTTGGAACAGTATTACGTCTGAATTCTGTTGCCAGTAAGTCTGCTATCTTCAACTTTAGGGAATATAGGATATTTATGATAAAAACTGGTGAAAGTTAAAGGCAGCTGAATTTTAGCAAGTGCAAGTAAAGATTATGTTGCAACATTTTCTAAGATGAATGACTAGTATGGGAAGAAAGAAAATAAATGAAGAAAGATGTTTTGGAAAAAAAAATAGCCTGCAGGACTAAAAATGACAGAGAAGTTAATTTTAAATATACTAAAGGAGGAGAGAACATACAACTGTATCAGAAAGCAGCCAGTGAAGTGAGAAAAGTAAAATCCATTTTGGAGAAAGGAAAGCATGACATTCATGACAGGGTGGAGTAAATGTCACAAATGAGAAAATAAAAAGGAGTAAAGAGACTGAATGGCCATCTGCATTTTCTTTAGCATCAGAGAAGGTTTTTAATTCTCAGTCTAGAGACAGAAAGAACTCATATCAAAGGGGGCTGAACAGAAGAATGAAAACATGAGGTTTAAAGCCAAGGGAAGGCTATGAAACAGTGAAGTATGTGCTTCACCACTGTGAAGTGGTGGGCTCTCCCTTTGTGACAGGGCACTGCAAAACAGGTGAAAATCCTGCAAGGATTACTCAAAGCATGTGAAAGATAGTAGTGTGTTTGCTTATCTTGTTCCATTTTTCCCTTCAAATTACTTTCTTCTTTCTTTTTTTTTTTTTTTTTTGGTTTTTTTTTTTTTGTTTTTTTTTTGTTTTTGTTTTTTTTTGACTGAGGGAGATTATTCTCTATGTGTTCTGATGTTGTTAGGGTGCCTTTGTGGAAAGCATTCAGTGGTTCAGTCTGCATCGTTTTAGAAGGACTGCATGCTGTGTTATTGGAAATAAGTTATCCCTGCTTTTAGAGACAAAATGAGCTGCTAGAGTGACTTCTGATGATGCACAATGGGTCTTGTATGGCTTTCTAATGAGAGGCAAGGTTCCTCCTTCCACTCACTGGTAGAAGGCAAAAGGAAAAAGGTAAACTGTATTCCAGTTATTACAGGGTTTTTCTTATGTGTCAAATGTATTTTTTTAAACTTTTCTCTGCAATCATTCTCATTGCTTTACATGTGCTAAAATAATACCTGTTAAGAACAGTATGCATTGTTATTAGTTCCTCATCTAAATGTTATGTGAAGAAATTATTTTATCTGTCCTTGATGTGCCTAAGAGCAACACAATGACCTTCTTTAAAGTAATTCCCATGCAGTATTCTAAATACAATTTTAAACAGATGTACAGAGAACAGCCATTTCCTCACATCCAGAAAGGAGTAACACTGCTGCCATCCTCTGCTTTTCATTTATGTACAGTTATCTTATACTCCTGCACATCTCTCCCTGTGTCTGCCTGGGCATCTTTTTGAAGAAAAAAATAGAAAAGTCTGTAATCGGCATCAAATATTATTTGATTGCCTAGAAGTAGGTAATAATCTGTGTGTGTCTATGTGTGTGGCCAGTTGCAGAAATTATGTCTAGTAGTCTAGGAGGCTGATAATATGCCAGGGAGCTGGGGATTGTTCCCTTGAAGGTATCCAGATGTATTATTTGCAAAACTCCTGTGGTGTTTGCATTCGTGTTTGTGTGTGTGTGTGAGCACGGCTGGCTAGTGAAGGGTGCAGGCTGTTACATGCATATAAAAAAGAGTAATCCCATCTCCCTTCAAAAGATGTTTCTTCACCTTGCTAAGCAAGAATACAATTCACCAGACTTGACAGAGCTATTTCAGGATATCCTAGAAAGGCACAACAGAACTGTGAGAAAACATAGCTGGTATCTGGAGTGCAGGAGCAGAGAGAATGGCATGCACAGCACCTGCCTCCACTCTGCTCTGCTGAGTGCTCTGTCTTCCTTATTTGCCTGAGAACTGTAATTGTGCACACAGACATTCTCTCTCTCCTCTCTCTGTTTAGCTCGGAAGGTGAAAGAGAACTATTGATGTGCAGTACCTCATCAAAAGAGAAGGATAAAAATATCTCCGTTTTGGCTGAAATATTTCATTGTGAAAACTATCTCACCTTGGTTCAACCTGATCACTGCAAAAGATTAGCAATGAACGATTTCTAGCATCAGTACAACTTAAAGGGCACACAAAGATGCAATTTTTGTTGGAGAAATGTATGGGAGTTTTTTAATTGTTTTTTATTATTTTACTCTGGCTTTAGGACCAGATAGAAGCAGTGATTTCTGATACATAGTTACTCACCTTTCCAGTAGATGGTAGTACAGATGTACTTAAAAGACTATTACATTTGGGACTGAAACAAACGGTATGTAGACATTTTGATATACCGAATAAGGAAGAATTTTTAGCTGTACCAGTTTTAAAACTAAGCCATGTAAAATTGCCATTGGGAAAAAAATGAACATCAGGACCTCTTTTATTCTAGGCACTGATCTATAGCAAGCTACTGAAAGTTTTATTTTGATAGAGACCTAGGTTGAAATGCAAATACACATAATTGAAAGGATCTCTATAAATCATTGACACAGCTATTTATGTAGTGTTCTATAGTCTGTGGTGCACGATAGACCCACTGAATGCAAAAAGCTGTGGCTGTGTTAATCTGTGTTATAAACTGCATGTGTTCAGATTTTAACTAGCTTTACTTAGTAGATACAGAGATAAAAATTCTGTGTGTGTCCAGCTTTATAGGTTTTCCCTCATTTATCTGTTATTTCTGTCTGGGCTGATTTTATGAGAAATTACTAAACAAACATATGATAACAAATGCAGATCATTAATTATTTAATATAATTTAAAAAGTAAGCCATTAAAGATACTTCTTAGAATAACAATTTTACTTGTAAGTTTTCTAAGGGTTTTCTTTACATAATATTTTAACTCTTCAACAAACCATAGCAGAAGAAATATGTAGAAAAGCAAGAGGAATGGTTCACATTTTATCTAATAACCAAAAGTCAGAATTTATTGAAGCCAATATAAGTGTCACACAAATATATTAAAAAAAAATAAACCAACAAAAAACAGATGTGAAAAAATTGCCAGTTATTTAGGACATAGAATTCTGGCTTTTTTCCTGACAGGGAATATTAACATTTGATCTGTTAATTTCTGCAGAATATTTTCATAAGTCATGTCAATACATAAGATCCATGGGCTATTTTTTATTGCCATTATGGTTGCTACCAGTTCATTTCAGAGTCACATACATGTTACCACATAGTGCATGATGCTAGATACACTAAACCCTGCTTAGAATAAATCTCCATGAGCACTCTGAACACTGATACCAGCAACAGCTGATGTTAATCAATGTGGCTGTCATATTACCTCCAAAGCCCTAAAGCATTAACACAAAATTATAATTTGGGGGTATATACATACATACATACATACATATACATACATATGTCTATGTATATAAACATAACCTTACAAGAGAGATAGGAAGGAGTACAAAACCATTATTTGTTTTATAAGTGTTGTCAGATATATTGATTGCCACTGAGGAAACTCTTATGCAGGACTTAACATTTGAGGGGGTTCATTTAAAATGACCCACTCAAAAAAATCAAGATTGGTAGCAAGGCAGAAGGCAAGTAATTATGGTGAAAACCATGGATTCTGCTCTGATAACCTGTTTCCAGTAAAAAATAGTAGAGATATGGCAATAAGAGTCACTACCTTCTGGATGATGTCAAGAGAGAAATTGTCTTGACAAATGAGGGAGATTTTAAATGGGAGTTTTCTCTGACCTACAATACAAGGAAAGGTTATGCTAATATGTTAAGGCACAGGACTTTGCTAATGGCTGAGCTGAAGACAAGACAGTGTAGCTTAAGACGAGAGTCAGGTCTTTGTACTTCTCTCTCTCTGAGTGACTGAGAAACACTCATTATCCTGTCCTAGGTTATCCTATTATAAATGCTCTTAGCTTATTATAAATGTTCTCTGATATAAATGTTGCAAACAGTGATCTTAGAGAAGAAAGTGTGAAGTTTCTGGCATGAGGAGGACAAACTACTTCTGTTGTAAAACTAAGAACAGCAGTTGTCTTGTTTGAGCCAAATTCTGTTTCATGAACAGTCATCTATCAATCTATGCAATCAGCTATAAATATTTTTTTTTCTCAAAATACATATTTTTCTGATTAAAGCTTAATTTGGCCCTGAATTATTCTACATATACTTCTCCCCATGAACACTGAACTGAAAAAATACTGATCTATTTTAAGCACCTTGAAGCCCATTTCTCTCTTCAGCTAATGAACTATGCAAAGGAGCCTCAGTTGCCTTGGGGAAGCTTGTCAAAACCATCACAAGGAGCCTTTATAAAGCCTAAAGGACATGTATCATAATGTATAAAATTTGTCATAGCATATAATTATTACCTTTTGGGAGGCTTGTTACAACAATTATGGATGATTAAGCCATATTAAAAACAAAAGGCAGTTCCGTGACCAGAAGAACAAAGGAAACTGAGTTTACCATGTTTTGGGGTGGTTTTTTTTTTTGGTTGTCTGGTTTAGTGTTATAGAAAATGAATCTTCATTAAAGATTTTCCTGACATAAAGATGTTTATAGGAGACCTCTGAAGGGAGGATTCTTTGGTGTCCAATACTGTGTTTATGAAAGATTGTGTAGGTTGTCCGTGGCTGCGAAACTCAGACCCGTGTAATTATATCTGAGACCTCTACCTTCCACAAATCTTGTTGCAATGAACTGTGCAGAAATTATCAAAAGTTATTGGGGCATGTGGGAGGCATACAAATGCCCTTAGAAAGGTACATAATTGCAGTCTGATAACTGATGAACAAGGCTGAAAAAGTGCCTGGCATTCAGCCTGCCCTACTGTTTTTTACTGTCCTGAGTGCTTCCTTTCTCACTTTCATTTCAGACTGAGAAACAGTGTGAACATGATTATGTAGAATGCATGCAACTCTCACCTGGCAGAAGGATGGAAAGGGCAGTTTGGCCCAAGGGAGAAACTCATACTCAGCACATAAACTGCAATGTCAAATACAGGTGTGCCCTTTTCTCTGGTCTCCACAAGCCTTGCGCAGTAAGTAGTGCCAGACTCAACAGGAATAGGTAGACTAGCCTCAGGCAGGCTCTGGAAAGATGAGATTTGAAATCTTTGTCATGAGAAGGGAACAGCACTCTGGTCCTTAGCTACTCAGCTAATGTGTAAAAAGCATATTAGTTTTATATCCTGCAGCCAACCTTGCTCAGTGTGTTGGCTGTTTTGAGTCTCAAACACAAATGCTTAACTGTCCCTCTGCACTGTGGGTTTCCTTTTGTGCATTTTTTTTGTTATTGTTTTTTAATTGTATCTAAGCCAAAGATAAATCTGATGTCTGCCTACAGTGTGTTTTGGAGCACCAGGCAGCAATCTCTAAATCCATTGTGACCAAACCAATGGCAATAAAACTCATCAGTGCAGCCACAATAAGCTGAGACAAAGTACTGCACTAATAGAGCTGTGATGCTATCAAGACAAACCAGAAGATGTTGCACAGGAATGCTCTGCACTGCACCATGTGGAGATATCATAGTAGTTTGCATAACCTTGTATTTCTAGGAGGATTTTATAGACCTGCATTGCTTGGCACTATGAGGGACAAGTTTTGAAACAATGGGTATTGCTCACACTTAGTAGAAGAAGCCTTAAGCACCACCACTGTTAGTGGAGACCTTTGTGTCAGCTTGCAGATTCTTGTGTAAGCTGGCTAAACTTCAGCTAACCATCCATACTGGAACAGATTGCAACTCACATTTTAATTACTTGTTTTTGGTTTTTTTTAATGAAATAGAATAAATCAAGATGCTTGCTAACATTCTGATCACTGTTGGTAACCTGATAGTGTACATAAATTTGGCGAGATAAGCCTTCATAGTGAAACTCTGAAGAAGACTAGGTTGTCTAGAAATTATCAGTGTAAATTAGTTCTACCTAATAGACACTGCAATTAACTTATGATATAATTATAGGCCACCTTTTTAACTCTGCCAATTATTTTGATCTTCAGGAATAACCACACCAGCTAGCAATCTTTAACACAATGGAATAGCAAGTATACAAGCCATGTATCACAAAGAAAATATTTTTCATGTGTTTATGCAAAACAAATCACTGCTCTTCTCCATCTTTTCTACCTTTTTGTAATAAAAACCATTGCCTACAGTTATTTACTTAAATCACATCTTCTATTATCCATGTTTTATGCCAAATTTCCTTTTTTGTGATAGCTATTTATCATAGCAAAAGCAAAACAGAAGCACTTCAGTGTGGGAGTTTCATAAGAGTAGGCTTTGGTGAAGATGGGATTGATACATCAAAGTCTTATCCCATGATAACAGATGTATTTAAATATTTACCTTCATTTTTGTCCTCTACAGTTAATACAATATTTCCCTAGCATAAGCTGCTAAATGCATTTTCCCCTTTTTTATTCATATTAAAATTGTGATTTGATGATATATTTGTAAAGCTGTGAATAGTTATTAACATTTCTTTAAAGGCTTCAATATTTGAATGGCCAAATTCCAGCTTGAGAAATTTGATTCTGCCTACTTAAATTGCCCTCACAGTTTCAATTAGATAACTTATTCTTCTATTCTTTATTCCCTGAAACTGTTCTGCAGTATTGCTGCCACTATTAAACAGCTGCTCAATTTTGCCCCAGAGATGACTTAACTGATCCCTATAAACAAAAAAAACATATATGAAACAAACTTCATTTTTTTCCAGATGAAAGTTTGTAAATGTAAGTTTTATGCTGGGTAAGTATTGGTTTTGAAGGCCCATGTTTATGCTCATTTTAAGGGTAATGATATAGAAACCTTTCCTGCAGTGTCCTATTAATAGTGATCTGGAAAGAACAGGATAATTCATATTCCATACCTGTTTAGAGTCTTTCAATGACAATCACCAAGAATATTGCCTTTAAATTGTAGATGTCTTGCCATATGGGTATAATAATGACCCCACCAAAGAGATAAAAAAACTGTCGGATGAATGTGAATATCTGAAGATGCCTCAGAAAGGCAACCACGTATGGCATGTCAGGCATACTGTGGAGGACTCCTCCTCACATGCTTTTGGAAATCCTGACAGGGCCTTTAGAAGGAGATGCAACCCCAGGTACCCTTAGAAGACTTTTCCATATTCTAGAATCTCAGCCTGAAGCTATCCAGTTGCCACACAGTAATTTTACTATATCAAGAAAATCCCATTCTTTCTACATTCATTAAACCTTTGAGATTCTCCTCCTTGAAGAAAAGGATCAGAAGTAGCAAAGACCACTATCTGCATCATTTAAGAGAAGTTTTAGTGGGACCACAGTCTGACATTGTGCAATGCATTAAAGATTTTTTTCCTATCCAGACCTATATTTCTGCTCTTTACAAGAGACCTGTTCAGATTACAGTGGTTACTGCAACTTCAAGGTAATGTGATGCTACTGGGAGGTCGCGTGGGAAATCCCTGTGTAACTGCACATCAATAATTAAGCAAAATTTCAGAACAGCCTTTTTGGATTTAGGCCTTTGTAAATTAAATCCTCCCTCCTATCTTCATACAAGGTTTCTATAGATAAATCTTCAAGTAGACCTAGGACAGGTACGCCCCAGGCTTATAAAAGCTATATATAAACTGAAATTATTTCTGGGATCAATTAAAAAGGCATGTTTAAATATAGAACCTGTGAAAGTTGAAGGAATATTTAAACATTTATAATTTTGAGTGCTACTGAGGCTGAACAGGGCCTCTTCTTTTTTTCCCTTCCTCCTGTTTCCTGGGGTGGCTGACATATACTTGGCGAGTACCTTAGAACAGGCATTCCTCTAGGTTTTTTTCTGCCATTCTGTCTTGAAGAAGACAACCTGCACTCCTGGAGGAAGATAAATACTCTTCTGCAATATTTCTTTCTCTTTGGGGGTTATAAGGCTTATCATTTTTCTCTGATGAACTGATGAGGTTTAGAGCATCACCTTAAAGACTTTCTGCACTTTGAGATTTCTCATCTTTTTTGCTTATTTCTTCCCAATTCTGCTTTATTTTTTTCCCTAAAGTTTAATCTTCATCCTCATATTTTTCATATCTGTGAATCTTCATGCAGTCCAATCTTTTTCTATATATTCTATTTCAGACAGTGAATCTCTTCTTTTCCTTTTCCATCCCCATTCTGTGTCCCTTTCAGTTCTTTCTCAGCCCCAGGCTTTTCCCTGCCTCAGCATTAGGGGGGAAAATGCTGCCTACCAATCTCTCCGATTATATTGAGCTGCACTTCAGGATACAGATCTGAGCTTTAGCATTACTTTCTGCCTCCTGCTTGTGCTGAAGGGCTGAGACAAATGAGACAACAATACTCAACCCTGGATGTTGAAAATAGCATTGCAGAAAATGTCAGAGCTACAGAGTCTTAATGCAACATAAGAACCTGGAGCAAATCAGGCCAAGTAAGGGCAGGACAGTTTATGAATCAGCACAATATCCAACTAGTAGTGCAAATCCAAAACAAAATTAGGAGTTTACTAGAACTGTGTCAACTACTAAGGATCAATATTTGAAATAGAACTCTAACCAAAGCATACAGGATTCCTCTTAAAAACCAAGGTTGCCACAATACTCTGTGAGTCTCTATCTTTAATAATAAAACACTTGTGGCTTTTTATCACTTCATCTCACCAGAGGATGAGCAAAGACAGCATGAAACATACCTTGGTTTTGTTGTTGCAAAGACTTACAGCATCAGCCTCATGTGCCTCGTGTTCTATGGTCCAAAAAAGTGCTCGGCTATGGATGTGAGCTTTACTTAAAACAGCAGGTCTTCCCAGCATTTCTTAAGTAAATTTTTCAGTCTCAAAGAAAACATGCTCAAATTTTACAAATTTGCCTCATTTCCGCAGTTCAACCTCTGTTGTTAGGCAAAAAACTTTTGTCCATAAGGAAGAGAACACACTTAGTAATGTCAGTGCTAAAGAATGGTGGTTTTGAAAGCGGCCTCATTGTACATCACATTTCCTAAAACATTACCAAAGTAACACTGTGCAGTTAACCCAGCTGAGAAAAACAATGCTCTCATAGAAAGATCTTACTTTTTATGGACAGATTTCCTTATAGATCACACCTGCTAAACATGAATTTGTAATGGAAATTTTCTCAAAGCAGTGTGTGTAAATTTTTCAGCCTTTTTTTCTTGGCCTCCACAGTTCCACCCTACTTGAGTTCAGGTAGCTACATTTGGTGGTTCAGCACTTGCAGGAAATTCAATTAAGCTATTCCTCTTCCCCACCTGTTTTGGTGAGGGAGGGACAAAAGCAGACACTGGGCTGAGACAACAATTTACTGGAAGCAAAAAGCAACGAAATAAGAAAGGCACAGAAGCAACAGCAGCATTAAGAGCACAAGTACACAAAGAAAGAAGGTGTTTTACCTACAAAAAAAGGTGTTCACCACCTTGGCTTAGTTCCACATGGTCGCCAGGGCCAAAACCAAAATGGTGGCTGCTCCCTGTAGGATGTGTCCATGTGGCTTTCCCAGATGAAAGCAAGATCTACACTTTCTATTAAGCATAATAGGTGCCATAATTTTAAAACCAAGATTTCAAAGAAAACATTCTCAACATTACAGAAAGACTCAACTTTCTGAGTTGAGTCTTTCTGTAATGAAAAAAAGACTGTACTTTTTTTCTGTGTTGATAGACACTCAAATGCATTAGTTATTATTGAGCACTTAATAACTATATTTGCATTACATATTCAATTTGATTTTTAAAAATGAGAATACTTCAGCACATTTACCATACGTTACTTAAGAAACCATTATCTATGATTTGAAATAATAGAGATGACTCTGGACCTTTGTGTATAATTTGCCAACATATTCTGCATTTTTCTGAAAGCGTATAAAATAAGACCTTTCCAATTAGAGATTAAAAGAATAGCATTTTATTCATGATTGTAAGAAAAAGAAAAGAAATTTCAATTTTTAAAGAAACCACTCCACAATCATAGTTTATCTATTTACTTAAATTTTAATTTTATGATTCTCCAAATGTGCAAGATATATAAGAAAATGTAAATTGTTACTAATAATATATTTCTACTGTGTATCCATTGATAAAAGATATACTGTTTTGTATACAACATATCACTGAATGTTAAAAGTAAAAAAAAAAACCTACCTTTTAATATTCTGAGTTTGGGTCATGGTATTGAGGGTTACACTGACATAGTGTTTGTCAGCGTATTTCCTACATTTAAAATATAAATTTATTAAACCCTTTTTTCCACATAGACAAATTTTATCACAATGATATCAAGAAATATTCAATTATTGCTCAAAACATATATAATTTACAGTTTTAAGACTGACCATGGTTAAAAGGATCCTAAACATTTCCTGAACAGTTATTTAGGGTGAGGTTCAATTTGTAGTTACTGGTGTTCAGTGCTGTGCTCCCTGTAGTTTTCCATCTCAGCATATTCTTTCTCTTGTGTTATATTTTGGTTTTGACAGATCACTGTAACATAATACGAACACAGGATAATGTATTGCCTAGCGACACATGAACTCATGGCACTGTGTGACATGCAATAGGGAGGCCATATGCAAACAGTTCTTAATAAACAGGTCTTGGATTAAATGGCATACAAGAACCTAGGTCTGAAAACTTCAAAGTTTGAACAAAATCTCAGACTTTGATCTTGGCTGTGAGTCTTGCAGAATCAGTGCAGAGTCAGTGCAGAAACAGTGATGGTGAATCCATTGCTTGATGTTTACATCTTCACGAGAACTCTTGTTTATTTAGTCTCACTCCCCAAACATAAGGCATTGGCTTGTTTACCATAAAGGTAAACACTGTCACGTGATTACTGACCTGGATGCTTAGTAACCTACTTCTTCATTCTTGCTAATAACTAATAACTGCAAGAAGTGTTTCTGGCCTACAAAACATTGCTTATTATTTAGGTGGCCTGAACGTATCATGCTGATAAGCTTAGTTTCACTGTTTTTTGTCATGATCTTATATTACACATAGACACAGATCTAGAGAATCTCCTCTGAATTTTTTCACTTAATCTTGTGGTGCCCTCAGATCCATGCAGGAAGATTTGAAAATGATACACTAAACAGGAAAATGTCATTACACCAAGAGTCAATCCTAAGCTGTCAATTGGAATCCTAAGCTGCTTTGGGGTTTCTGGTTGGCAGTTCTCCAGCACTGGACAGTTTGGGCCATGTTTAACATTTTGCCTGTATTCTTCTTGTAATTAAGTTATATCAATGCCATCTCATGCAAATCATGTATGTAAGAAATATATGCATTGTATATCCAAATATGAATTTCAAAATCTGTTAAGATAATAATGGCACATTAAATAGCATAAAGGGACAGAAGGTTCAAGTGGGAGGCTTTGGCAGTTTGAGCAGACATCCTTAAATCAACAACATAAATTTTAATATAGTAATTGTATTACACCAAATGTCTGTGTTAACAGGATGCTGCTTCCAGACTATTTACAGAGAATGCAAGAGAGAAGTAAAATAATATTAATGCATTCATATTTTTTCTATCATCTTTGTTTTTTAAATCTTCTGCAAACAATCCAGCCCAAACAAATCTTTGTTTTTATAATCTACTCAATTTCTAAAACCCCTACTGGGTTAGACTTTCCAATTAAATTATTATTCTTTAGGCTTTTTTTCATAGGAAATGTTTACTCAGACATTGCACAGTGTTTTCTTCAATATATGACTCCAGCATTGCAAGAAACTAAAATTTCCAGTCCTGTTTAAACTCATTTCTAATAACAATTCACAGACAAGTATCCATTAATTATATACATCAGTCAGGGGCACCAACACATTGAGACACTCTTTGGGGATGTAAGCAGACTAAAAATTGTAAAGATTATCCCAGATTCCTTTTTTTTTTTTTTTTTAATAGGATTGTGATAAGGTGGAGGGAATCAGAAAATTCCCTGATTTTTACACAAGAAATCCTAAGACCACGTGTTCACCTAATCTTGGTTCTGGTACCATTCCTCAATCCATAAGCAATTGCTAGCAGGGCAGATTCTGTGGTAAACCTGGAGCACACAAGTAACACAAAAATATTTGATGCCAAGCATTCACTTTGTGCTTTGCAAGGGTTACTTCATACCCACCTCGGGTGGTCTTTGATTGGTGAAGTCCAGCAGGCAAGCTCTTGGAGTGTGAATCTTCCAGTTTTGTTTCCACCAAAAGAAGTTCCTTCTCAATCACTGAGTCTGTCCCACAGTTGAAGAGAGGTGGATCAGAAAATTAGTCTTGTGGAATCCCAAAGCCACTGGCCAATGCCTGTGTGGCATACCAGGGCTGCTCAGAGATGGTGGATAGTCCACTGGAATTCTCAACACCTTGAAACAGCATTTGGTTTTTATGTGGATGAGAATCTCGAGGAATGTGGAGAATCCATGAAGATAACTCGTTCCAAGCAGTGAGAGCTGCTCAATGCACATTAATTAAGGTCTGACACCATGCAGATCACATCCCCTTCCCTTTCTCTCCCCTTCTTCTTTTTTCTCATTTCCCAGAGCCAGTAAAACCATACAAAAAAGAGAGATTATGGTGTGTCACGATCCGCAAGGTGGGATTCGTGATGTGGTTCTTTTAGCCGGTCTTAGAGTACAAAAGATTATCAGCAAACCAAGGACTTAAACAACAAAACACACTTTATTGAGTGCTCATCAGCACTAATACGTGATAGAGAGAAAAGAGGAGAAAGCAAAGCATAAGGAAAAGAGAGTAAGGGGATTATAGCTACCAACGTCAAAGTCCACTCAGCCGTCCAACGATGCAGTCTTCTGTCCGTTGGGGAGATCTCGAAGGAAGGTAAGTTTGGGGTCTGATTTTATAGTCTTTTGCAAAGCGAGGGGCGCAGGGCCAAAACCAGAGGAGATTGATGAGTGTTGTGATGAATTCCATTGCGTGGGGAGCAGGTATAGGGTACAGGGCGATCCATGTCGTGCAAGTCTCTGCTCACCAGCAGGAACAAGGACAAGGTGTTGTGGAAAACCCATTGCACAGGGTACCACACACGAGCCTCTGCTCACCAGCAGGAACGAGAGCCGTGAGTCGTGGAAAACCCGTTGTGCAGGTTACCAAGCCTCTGCTCACCAGCAGGAACGAGAGCAGTGTACCGTGCAACCACCTGCAAACAATCACTTAGCAAACATCCAGCTCAGATAGGCCCAAACCCCCAAACCAAGTCCCTTGGGATATTCAGGGTCTCAGTCTCTATCCTTGAGACGGTTGTGAGACAGATGAGGGAATCTTCGGACCGTCTCTTACATGGTGTCTAAGTGACCATCTCAAAGTTAGAAAGCCACAATGGTATAAAAATTGTTCTAATTTTAATAAGCAGTTAAAGAGATTTCTTATTATGTGAAATCCTCAGATTGGGTCCCTACTGCTACAGTATATACAAACACCAATAAATGTTCCAAATCAATATTTTGTATTAGCAATAAACCGGATAACCTAAAAGAAAGGTAATTGCTACTTAATTCTAGCATCTTTACAAGTGTCCATTTTAGCTATTGTCTCAGGTTACTGAGATTTATACTTAGTTTTGTAACTATGTATATTCTATGTTATAGAGTTAGTGTAGAGTGAGACTAATTGAGATCACTATGGGAGTTAAGATTACGTATTGATAAATGTCAGGATGATATTGTGTTTCAATAATCCTCATCAGTGCAGCCGTGAAGATTAATGCTATTTCTGTATTGCACTATTTTCTTCTAACATTTTGAATGGAAAACATCTGATCTAGAATTGTTTGCAGTAGATAAAAGCAGCTTGCATATTCAAGGATCTGACATATTTGTAAACCAGCAATTATGGCATATACCCAGCAATTTGAAATATTTCTGAATTGTTCAGCACATCCCCAAATTGCTCATGTAATGAAAGCACATGAAAATGTTATTATCATTGTTTCTAGTTGTCTTTCATTTCCCACTGGAAACTTTTTTGTCAGCTTAATACATTTTTGTTTGTTTTCAGCTCTAGCTTTATTTGGTTTTGGTCCTGGAATGAAAATGAGCTAATGACACTTTTTCTCAGTCTGCAGAGGCTTCCTCTGTCTAGCAAGAGCAGATTAGTTGCTCAGTGCATGATCTCAGAATGAGATTGAGTGTTGTTGCTTTATTTGTTAATTCATATTTATTTTAGAAGCAGGGGATTCAGGATGTATCTATACAGGACAGTGTAATCTACACCATCTGAATCCTATTAATGGAATTTTGTATCTTAAAAATAAACACAATTGAATCTTCACTGTTTTTTGTTTCTTTTTTTAATTAATAAATTAAAAGAAGAAATTAAATAAAAATCTGAAGAACCTCTTGCCAAAGGCCCAATTTAATATCTCATAGTATTTTTAAGAGTTGAAAACTCTTAAAGAGACTCAAGGATTAGAGCGTTTTACCTTCAGATTTTCAGTCTGAAGCTAGTCAGGTTGGTGACAAGTATTAACAAAGCATTACTTAAGAGCTTGGAATAGGATACAAAAGAACAGTCACAGTCCTCCCTGCCCCATGCTCCAAATGTTCTATAGATACTTTTCATGCTGGAAGCATAGAACATCTGTAGCCCCCCCAAAAAATAGCTCTCAGATGACTCTCCTGCCTAATCCATAAGTAGTGCTGACTTGCTTTGTTCTCTGCAGCATGGCCACACAGCCAGGGACAAGAAGGGATGGCTGCAGCATCTCCATCGTCAGCTGCTGCCAAAAGAGAGCCTCGGGAGCTCAGGCAGGCTCTTAGAAAATGGAGTGGTTCTCTGGATGCACTGATCCACAGGAGACTGGGCTGGCACATACTCAAAAGAAGTGGTGAATAGGGGAGGCTTACCTCAAAAGCAAATAAGCTAGTACAAAGAATTTTGATCATAATGCCCCAATGAAAGCTTATAAAGAATTAAAATATGACAACTGTCATAACAACAGAAAACATTGTTATAATATGAGATTGTTTCACTAATTTGTCCTGGCATCCCTGAGGATAAGCAGGCACTTTTGTTCTCCGTTTTTCATTTTGTTTGTGTGATATCAACCTAAGCATCTAGACTTCAGTGTTTTAAAGCACAAACCTTGTAGAAGAATATCAAGCTGTCTGCAAACATACTGGAGATAGATTTGCCAGTGCACCATATTGTCTCTGGTACAATCACTCAATTACTAATAAAACATCTGCAAACAAATGTGTCTTCAGTTTAAACAAGAATATAATAATACATATACTTTGAAACTGCAGAGCCTTCATAAACTAAATAAATCATCAGGCCACAGCAAACAAAAGGATTACTCCAACTCCAAACCTAATGATAGAAGCAGTTTTTAAAGATGTCCTTAACAAGGGACAGAAGAAAGTGTGGACAAAATCAGATTATTTGGGTCGCCAGTAATTTTTTCTGGGCTTGTGCAACCTTCTCAGCCCAGAGATCTCATCCACGACTGTGACCCCTGAGCAGTATTACATTACAACCACATGAAGAAGTTACAAAATAATTAGTATAGACTTAAAACCAATCTGAACAAATCCATATCCATAGTTGACACACAGGGAAAAACATAGGTATGCTTGTAGTGAAAATAAATTTGTAAGTACAAGAGAAATACATGTTCCTGTTCTCTTTCTCACATAAATTCACAGACACCCTGCTGGCATTCATAAATGTTTTGAGAAGAAGTTGTCTTCACTTTCCATTACTCAATTAAAAACTACTGTCAAAAGAACTATATTTCAGAAGCTATGATTCCATGTAATGTCAAGTTCAGACTCTTTAAAGAGATTTAAGAGTTACTATATAAAAAAGAGTAATAGAAATTAAACTTGATAAGCACTTCTAGCTGTCACTTGTTAGAGATTTTGCCATATAGATTTTAATTTCTCCATTGTATCATGTAGAATGATACAATGTATTTTATTTTATTAGTCCACGCAGATGATAAATAGACAATGTCTGTGTAAATTTCCCTATTTTCTTGCAACAAGGATCTCTTGACACTTGTGGTTTTCCATTAAATAGTCTGAAACTTCAGCAGCTAAGAAGTTTGCAACATTAAATGCTGAAAATTCTCAGCATAATCTATTTCTATAGTAACTGGTGTTTGGTATAGTCCTGGTTTTGAAAAAAAAAACCTACTTGGTTTTTGTTCACAGCTTTTGATAAGAAGATATTACTTTCATATTATTTCCCAGATTTACAGCAATAATAACTACTAAAATTAAATAAAGATTTTAACCGTATAAAGTATACAAAAAAACTGAAAACACACCTAGAAAAAGAAAAACATTTCAGACATGCATCTGTATTTAATTTTGCCTAGCACTTCCTTCCACTTTTTATATAACTCTTTTCTCCCCCAGTTTTCTTCTGGAACTCAGTATTTTCTTGATATTATTGCTCAGAGTTTCTTCATTCTTCTCTTTCTCCAAGATTCTTTTGCTCAGTAAAAATTAATCTCTATAGGTCTTAAAACTGTTTGAGACTTTTTTATTTCCTTTTTTTAACTATTTCTCTTCTTTTTTTTGTGTCCCAACAGCTAAAAAAATTGAATGACAAAAAAAAAGTTTAATAATTCTCCAGTTGAAGATAAAAGGAAAGGAAGGGCAGTACTGCATATGTCAATTGTGAAAATTACCTTGTCTCCATGATCAGCCAGACCTTGGATTTATTGAACTACAGGGCACTCTGCAAGGTCTATTTAGTTTCTCATATTTGTTTCACAACACTGAACTGAAGGAACCAAATGATTTGAGCATGGTTATTGATTAGTATTTTTTACTGCATATATTGTTCCAAGCACTTCAGGAAAAATATAGGTATGTTTAAAAGAAAATAAATACATAAATAAGGTGGTATGCTGGACTTCTTCTCTCTTGCTCTTTCTCTCCCATCACATGTGTATCCATTAGCCCAGCTCTGGAAAACTCCCTGAACAATTTGCAACAATATCAGGCACTTAGGAAAAAGCATAGGGATATTTAAAACTAAGACATATACATAAATAAGATAGTAAGGCAGGTGGTATGCATATGTCAGTAGAGATGTGAAAGCTGTCTGAAGAATTCTGTCAGTAGTAAGTGTGCCACAGGGCAACTATGTGAACACTCACATGAGATGGACCAAAATAATTCCTTCCCTGAGCACTCCTGCCGGAGTGAGACTGAGAGATACAAGGGACATTCACAGGACAACAGGGGATGTGAAAGCTCTGCCTGGAGGAGCACTGGCTGCTATTTTAATTTTTTTTTTTTTTTTTTGCGTATTAAATCATACCTGAAATGCTAAGGGAAAATTTAAAAATTCAGAATTTGAGACTCACACTTCAAAGCTGTGTACTTAAAAGGACAGAACTTTGCCATGTTTTTATGGTCTTGTCAGTTTAATTCATGGCAAGAGAAAAAATTTCTCCTTAAACTCTCTTTTCTGGAGTGACTTGGGTCATGGATGTATTCTAGGACTGGTGTGTCTGTTACTACTTATTAAAGGCATTTTCTAAATGCCTTTGGCTAAATCACAGAGAGGATGCAAGTACTTACTAATATTTCTCAAACAGAGTGAGTCTGCAACAGCTGCTGTTTCTCAATTCGCACACTTCCCAGTTTCTCACTAGCGCCTTCGTGTAGACAAACCCTTCCTAGCGACTGAAGCAGATTTTCTGCATCAAAAATGTCTCTTATTTGTGTTGCAATGAAGAGATTTCATACTTCAGTGTCAAACCATGTCACTACAAGACAAACAGAAAACACTTTAATCTCAAACTATGTCTACACAATGTACTGAAGGTGTGATGACAGTACAGACATCCCTTCTAGTTTGAAATTAGCTAGCATAGGAAATGAGAGGAGCCTGCATGTGTAAGTGTAAGCTAGTAGAAACCTGATGGAGACACACCCTTGGGCTGCAAAGGAATAAAGAGCAGCCACACTTTGGGATAACAGATTCCTGACAGAGGAATCATCCTATTTTTGCAGCATGCAAATAGTGAGATTTTCAGACAATTGATCTATTATCTTCCTTCTTATCTCTTCTCTGACCCTACAATGAATAATCCAATCTTTTCCCAGAATATATTACTGTCCAGATTTTATATCTACTTGTCATTTCTTGGAATTTTTTCCAGGTCTGTGCAAATTTAATGATAATAAAAGTTCCTGTTTTATTTCAGCATGCCCCCTTTTTTTGTAAAATAACCTGGTTTTGACTATTTTGAATATTCTGGTCAACAAGTGTCAAGCAGTCAGTGACAGATGTCAAAAATAAAGGATATGTTAGAAATCTTGAGATGTTTCCTCACGTCAGAGTTTCAGAAGTCTATAAACATTGTACATTTGTACATGGCCTGTGCCTCTGAAATATAATCAAATATATTAAAAAAAAATAAAAATACTAAACATTATAAATAAAACTCAAAAGAAAATGCTGAAGTTCTTAAACAAAATCTGAACATTTACAAAACATTTTCAAGTGCTACACTGATTAAAAGGAAACTGTTTCCCCACTGTAGAAAGAATGAGATTTAATCTTGTTATGAATTGGAATAGAAACATCTAGAAATATAACTTCTGGTAAAATGGAAAATCAAAATTTGGAGCAGGGTTATTAATCCTTATGCTAAGTGTGGCCTGTATGACATGAAAAAGAGTCAGGTACAGCCACCACAGGAGCTGGAAGCTCCACTTGTTTGATAATGAAGAAACAAGTAGACGTTCTCTTTTGTTACAGTTCTAATTCACAGACTGTTCCATCTAACAGAATACTAATTACCTTAAGTGGATTTCACAGTTGACAGAGACCTTTGCCGGGAAGACAAGCTTGACAAAGGCAATTGAAACTTAGCTAATGAAGAATACGTGATCCACCTTTGAGGAATGTTAAGTAAGTGCTTTGCTTTTCATGAAAGGTACCTCTTTTATATGTAAAGTAACCATAGAAATGTCAACATTTCATTTTTAGATACCTTGCTAAGTTCAGCAGAGGGTTATCAAATTACCTTTAGGTTTTCCTTTTCTGTAATTACATTTATTCATAGAGCATTTCCTTACAGTGAAGCTGTGTGAACCAATCCTGAAAAAGGCACACTTAATATTTGCTTAACACAGCTTAATCAAACCCGTCTTCATATTGACAATCACAGCATGGCAGATTTTTTTCTTGCTAATGAGGGCTATGCAGATGTGTGTTTAGTTATTACACAATTACTTGAAACACACAAAAGTGCAGGTGAGTGCCAGTACTGAAAAAATGTCCTTTTGGGATCATCTTACCTTGGGTAGCTCGAAATATGCAAATAACTGCTACCTTTGGTGCTGCTCATGCCAGCTTGGAATTTGTATGAATTTGGGATGCTTTAGAAGCTACTGAGAAAGGCAAAACCTTGCTTGTGTGGTTGGCAGGCGTTCTGCTTGTTCAGTCAGGATCAAAATCACGCAATCCAAAAACTTTGAGATTAACCCCCTCCTTTTTATACAAAAAGTTTCTTCCTCAGTATAGAGGGTCTGATGGTATTAGAGAGTTCCTACATACTGCAGGGTACACTGATGTGGTCCTGTGCTACTTGTGAGTGTTTTATGGCTCACTTGCATTTTTCAGGGAATTAAGTCTTTAGGTTTCAGCACCAGTAAGATGATTGATATGCAAATAAATTAAAGTTGTTAATGTAGAGGAAAGTTTCAAAGACTTCTTAAAGCCAGAAAGCAGTTTATTTTCCAGTTATTCCAGGTTTTACAGAAGAAGCCAATCAGAGAAAGATTCCCTTGAAAATGATCTAGTTTAGAGTTGTTCCTCTCCCTTTTCTGAATCGTGTCCTACATGATAGTTTCAATTATTTATTACAAGGCAATGGTAAAAAAGTGTTAATTAGCAAAGATGAAAAAGACTGACTCAATGGGAGCTCCTGTAAAGGAGCTCTTATTTCTAATGCCTGAGGTGACCACTAATTTACAGCTTATGATAGCTTGCATGCATAGTTCACAGAATAAATTGATCTTGGGGAAAATACACTGTACACCTTACTCACTGTGGTTAATAAAGAAGGTCTAGCTTTTGCTGTTGTTTTGCTTTTATTTTTTTAGTTCGTGCAATTTAGTTTTGATAAAATGAGAACTTGGCAGTGTTAGAAGTTAAAATATGCAAGGAGAGAAAGAATGACACTGGAACTGCAAGGTTTTCTCCATTCAGCTGACATGCCCATACTCAGCCCAAGAGGCCAGCTCTAAAAATAATCATGCTTTTTTTCTCATTTCTGTGCTGATGTCAGCTAGTCTTTTGCATCTTATTAAGAGCTCTTTTAAAAAGCTTTAGAAATACTAATATCCCAAGATCTTTGCTTTTTTTGTTTGTCTTAGTAACAATAAGAAAAATAAGTCATGACTAGATGATTAGGCTAATAATGGAAATCATACAGAAGAGTGAAACTAAAATTTCTCTTAATCATAATGCATCAAAAATATTTTCATATTTTATTTTTTATATTTAATCACAGCTAGGTATACACAACAGTGTGAAACAGGTTTCTTAACAAAATTAAGTATTTCAAGTAATTAAAACACTGAGCAAGGGTAAACAATACAGTTCTCAGAGGTCTAGTTTGACTCTGTTTGCCTGTAATCTCCATTTGAGATATCAGCTTGTTTCTTGAAAGCTAGTACACAGCAATTCACATTTATCACTGATTGTCCTAACTGGATTTTATATAGATGTGGCTGATATGTGACTTGCATGTGAAGGATGCTGTCTCTCCCTCCCTGCCCCTCCTTTATTCCTAACTCTCTTAGTCATTACCAAACAAACAAAAAACCCACCAAAAACACCACAAATCCAAAAAATCAACTAAATGGGTCTACTAATTTTGTTCATTTCTTTTGGCATTTAACATTGTTAGGTCAAGAGAACCATGTAAAATTTTAAGTGACCACTGTGGGAGATTAGGAGTTCCAAGGATCCAAGATGTGCCACGCATCACTCACAGCAGATCTTTCAAGGAAGGCAGGAGTCTTGAATTCTGAGTATTTTTCCCTCAGGTCAGTAGTTTGGTGTTTAGATGGTAGAAATTACTGGAATATTTTTTTCCAATGATGTCTGAAAATGTGAAATTTTTTGACCAAGTGCCTCTTCCATTAGTGCTAATTCAGAATCCAGACTGTTCATTTACTTCTTTCCAATCCTGCTGCCCTTGCTCATGCCTGTGTTCTTCATGTTGTTTCCCAGCATCCCAGTCATGCAGGACCAATTCAAACCTCCAAGCAAATGAATTCATATGAAGAGATCATTCTTTTCTAAACTCTTTATGTTTAGATCTTTCAAGCCTTTCAGATCTTCATCAATTAACACCTCTCCACTTAGCCTATTTTCCTTGTTTATTCATTCATTTTGTTGTTGTTCTCTTTATTAATGAGATATTAATTGACAGTCTGTGATGTTTCTCATGCTTCAAGGTTTTTTCATCTCCTGATGAGCCTTGCTGAACATAAAATGAGAACAATGAACAAAGTCATTTTAAGAGTTAAGCTGAAAAGGACTATAAAATGGTAGAGTCCAGAATCAACAGCAACAGATAAAAGATTAACATGATGCTGCTGTTGTGATGAGTTCATTATCACCATGTTCTAGTCAGAACAAAGGTGTGAAAGGAGATGAAAGTTTAACAGATTTAGAGTGTGATGTGAAAATAAATGAGATAATCACAATCTATGGTAAATTGCTATGGGCTTCAGGACATTTAAAATCCAGGCACAACTAAAATTTAGATACTTCCAAACTAACTGGAATATTTCAACTATATAGACAGAAAAGTAAATTTATTGGTTTGTGTATCTGAGGTGCATGGCCTCACCTGGAGCAGAGTTTTTGGTAACTCAGGTTTTTGAAAAGATGTGGTAATACTTGATTTTATTGTTTTAATGACAGAAAGTAATGATCTTCATTTAATTGACATTCTGTTCTTCAGGTTTTTAATGTTCTGGAAAATATTTTGGATATTTAGTATTACTGAAGATAGACAAACAGTAAACCCAATTTTCTTATAGAGGCTTACAGCATTATTTATTACTTTTTATTACCCTCTATGCATTGATCAGAAGGCCCATTAAGAATGGATGTACAGTACTTGGCTGGACGCCATGAATTTCATGCCTGTTGCCATGTGGCATGGTATCACCTGTGAAAATTCATGCAGCCTTTAATTCCCCTCCTCTGTTTAAATCCAGAAAAGCATATGTTTGGGTTTTTTTTCATATTCGCATGTCTTCCCATGCAAAGTCTTTATTTTACCAGAAACGGAAAGGACTAGTAGGTGATTTCAGAGATTGGGCTCAGATATTTCTTTCAATTAGGGCCAACACCAAACAGTAAAAAATAACTTGAAAGTACAGAGAGCAGAGGGTATAATCTGATGGTGTTGAGGTTTTATACTGATTCTTTTCTCTTTCACTTTCTGGTGGCATAAAAAACATGTCACTCAGTTTTAGAGATTGGTTCTGGGAGTAGGCAGTAGGCTTAACCAATCAGGAAATTAGAGTCCCTATCATGCAGCTTCTCTTGTGAATCACAGAAGGGAGTGAAACAAAGCAAAAGGGGATTTATTAAAGATAAAATTTAATTAAAAGGACAGAATATGAAATATAATAAATATTAAAATAAAGAAATGCCTTCTGGGGCAGGTAGTGACATGAACATGGGATTAGTTTTAATAAGGTGAATAACCCTTCACTAATATGAGTATTGGGGTCAGAGTCTAGCCTTAGCATTTGAATATTTTCTTGGGTTCAAATTATTCTTTTCCAGATATGAATCAGTCAGCTTTTTTCTCTTCTAGCTGCACATAATTTTGAAAATTGTTTGGCAGACAAAAAAGAAATAAGAATGGGAAACTACAATTTTTTCTTCTTAAGGAGGGGGAATTAAAGCCTCTTCCGTTTTAATTAAGTTCTTCAAGTTTCAGTTGAGATACCAGAAGTACCATTGGTGCACCAGAAGACACAAAAAAATGAGTTAACTCATGTTCCTGTACAAAAGTGGATGACAAGTAAAACTAAAATGGCAAGGCACATTATGCAGATTTTTTGTGACTGGCAGCTAAAGATTTACATAAAATTAAAATAACCTTTAAAATTAGGACAACCAGGTCACTCTAATGTGATCTGAATTACTGAGCTAATGATATTCTTATCCTTCCATGTTTTATAGCCACTGCTGCTGAAAGTCCAAACCTGTGCAAGAAAAGTTAAGCTGGAAGAGCTACTCTGAGAAAACTACCCCATATGTCATTGGTGGTACATTTAAAGGCAAAATACAGTTCTTAAATAGATACTTGAAGACAGAAATGTCTACAACTAAAAATAAACAAAGCAGTTAGTATTTCATATTACTCTTCCTTCTACATATCAGTGGGGTTTTTTTATGCAAACAGAGATTTGATTTTGATGCATATTCTTAATATACTGTAAAGAACAAGACTGCAAAGTCATCAGTTCAACAGCAGTAATGAAATTAGCAAATAATTGCTAATTGATTTTCTGAAAAGTATAGTCAGGATCCAGCTGCATAAAAGGTATTTTTATGCTGTACTACTGGTAAAAACAAACCCAAAACTAGATTAAGTGGCCAGCTGGGGATACTGACCCCATAATTGAAAACCTGAGTGGTAAACAAGTATTTTAATTATCTCAATGAAAAGAGTGTCCAGGAGAGAAGGGAGGAGTGACCAGAGTACATGGTATTCTGGCAGTCTTCTGAAGAGCCAAGCATTGCTTGAGACCATAAATTAGAGGAATTATAAAGAGTATATAATCTTTGGGATTTTATAATCTCACATTTCCATTTCAGGCTCTCCAATGGATGGCAGAATCCAGGCTACTAGTTGTAAATAACCAGGTAGGCAGACTTCCTTGCTTTCAGGACAGGAATTTTAACTCTGTTTTATGAGTGTGTCTCTTTGTGTGGGAGGCTGTTTTTCCCAGTCTCTTAATGATAAAAATGGTGACACATTTTTTTGTATGGTTTCAATAGGGTTCTTAGATGTGATTTGTAAAAACTCATCATTAAGATGAATTTATATAGTTGTCTACAAGCTTCTCTTCCTATTAGAGAATCCTTCCAACCATATATAAATACGTACATACGCTTGCAACCTCTACACAGCTATAGGTACATATTTCTTAAGTAATTTGATTCATACACTCCAAACACTGGGCAGTGTTCACAGTGATGGCTGTGGGATACATGCATCTCAGTATTTTGTGCAATGATTTGGATGTAAGCACAAAATCACTGCTGATAAAATGTCTGGCTGATGCAAGGATTGGTTGAGTGGTAAATAATTATAATCGTGCCTTGCATTTGTCTGGAATGATGTGGATCACAATGGTGGTATTTATATGACTTGTGCTAGGTCTGTCTGTGCTGTGAGGCAGCCAGGCGCCGGTGAGCTTCAATTCAAAGGCAGGCAGCCTAAGCAGGGTGTTTGAACTCTCAGCACTGTTCATTAGCTCATTGAGCTCACAGCCCTGCTGCTCCTCACTGCACAGACCCTGTTTTGCTGCTGTCTGCGTTTGGAGTGTTAGTAGAAAGCATTTGTGTCTTCCCTAAAATCCCTTGATACTCTGGGCTCATTACAGCAAAATCAGTTCTGAAAGAAGAAAATGCAGTTCTTTTCATCTTAATAGAAAAGAACTGGAGTCCTACCTGTATTACAGGGGACTCAGCTAAGGTTCCTAAGGACAGACATCTGTTGTGGGGTTTATATTGGATAAACAAACTTACTTATAGAAAAATATAATTAAAATAAAGCTATCTTATGGTCTTCTAAACTCAGAAATAATGGACAGGAGCAGTGAGGTGGTGATAATCCTTTTAGTACCACTCAAGGTGTGGATGCCTAGATGTTCTATCCTGATCTCATGTCCACAGTAAAAAAGAAAAGCTAAAAAATTATGAAAATAACAAGTCAAAAATACTAGACAAAATTTTTATAGTGAAAAAAACATCTCAGCCTCTGGTGTTTTCAGCAAAAGCATTGGGCAAAACCTGATTATAGACTTCTTAGTGAAAGACAAGAAGATGCTGAATTTTGAAAAGTTCTTTTTTATTTCTTGGAGAAAGGTCCTTCAAATGGCTGAGCACCATACAAACGAATGAATGATTGTTTCAAACAAGGGCACTAGCTGATATGATTTTAACCTAATGATTTCAGATTGGGTTGTTGGAGACTGTAATCATATACTTGCATTTTATAAGTTTGTAAACAGTGAAGATTAACTGTGAGACAAATAAAAATCAAGATCTCTGTTTCTTTGGGCAAAAGACCTGTGAGTAGCTGAAATGTAATACCTCTGGTACTGAAGAGTTCAACCTAAATTAGCTAATGCTCCCTTCTACATTTAATATCCATGAATCTATGTTTTCTTGTGCTTCAAGAGCACATTAATGCATCATTTACAATTAGAAGCATTTTTATGTTTTAATGACACGCTTGTCCTGAATATGTGTGGTGTGTGACCGTGTGTGTTACTGTGATATATTAAAACTCCTGCAGCAATATCATGTCTCCCAGATGCAATATTGCAACCTGTATTTGCATAAGCACTTCAGCTGTGCAATATAGTACATTTCCTTCTCTTATCAGCACAGATTTGCAGAATTCACTTACATACAAGTCTGTAGAGAATAGAAGAGTGCTTCAGGTTCCATAAAAGTTACACTTAATGACTATTTTGAATGTGGTGGTATTCACCTCAAATTTTATGTTTAAGTATTCAATGCATTTCTTCCAAATCTATCACGGGAGAATTTTACCCAAAATGATTCAATAATCAAACGGGCAGTTTTTTTACTTTTCAGTTTTTCATCCTGAATGTAACCATCTAATTATTAATTGGCCTATTAGTGCTACTGCTTGTTAATTATTGTTTCTTAATTATTTTTTATCTGGATAACTAGTAAACCTTCCAATAGTCCCATATAAAAGAGAATCTAAAAAGAATGCTTTTCAGTTGGTTGAAAAATCAAATCTAAAAAGAAAGGACTTTCTCATAAGTCTGTGTAGAAATAGAAGCATACTGATAAATAAATATGCTGGGCTACATACAAAATTTGATTTTTAATTAAAAAAAAAGTTTGCTTTGCTCAGCCTAGGAGAAAAAGTCAAAAAGTCTGATATATTAAAAAAAAGGGCCACCCACCCAGTGGAAAGCATTTCTTTTGAAGTTGCTGCTGTTAAGTCACTCTTAAACTTGGGGATCTAAAATTTAAAATAAAAAAAAGGTAGCTAAATTTTAAAATATTTTCTGTTATATAAAAGGTTCTTATTAGTGGGGTGTGACATGGACACACAATGGGACAAATATTAATAAGCCACTTAGAGAATAAATATCTAAAAAGTTAGTAAATATGCAGTTTCTAAGCAACTCATTATATTCCTCCCCAGGTTTCCATTATAGATCTGTGTTCTACAGTCCTCACTCGCACATTTTGACATTGACTGTTCAGCAGTGATATTTGAATTGAGTTTTTGCCTAGGAGCCTTAAATTCAAACACTATATACTCGTTTTAGTACAATCTGTGACCACAAAAGACACACAAGAAACTGTTTTTCATTTCCATTTTGACTATGCAGTACAATTACCACAGTTCAGTCACCTTGGACATTTCATGCCACATTTCTGTCTTACATTTTCCCTGTTTCCTGAACTCTTCTTACTATACCCTTCTTCGTAAAATATTCTATGAAGGCTTTAAATGAAAGGTGAAATATGGAATTATTTAAATCAGGAGAAAGGCTAAAAAGCTGCAGGGTAAAGCTGCCACTCAAAGAGAACTTGGCAAGCTGAAAAAACCTCATGAAGCTCAATATAGGAAAACGCAGAGCCTTGCACTTGGATCTCAGTATTCCCACACACCTCTGCAATCTGGTTGCTGATGAGCCATGGGGTTATCTAAAGAGGTTGGAATACACATCTGAGATTTTGGCTGGGCCAGAGCCTGAGCAACCTCATTTGACTCTAGAGTGGAATCAGGGTTGAAGTTGCTTTGAGTCAGGTGCTGGATGAAACATCTCCAAAAACTCCTCCTGAAAAAACAAAATAAAAAATTCCATGTCTCCATCTCTGCACAGTTTCTTTCAGTGTTGTACCTGAAAGAGCTACAGTGGCTCTTGGAATCTGAACACATACAATAGAGTTGCACATTCTCCCTCTTATATTCCCTCCAAAATGTATATTGTAATTTGGAGTGCAAAAGAAAGGTGTTGTCTCGTCGTTTTATTGATTTTTCATCTCTTTAAAATACAACTGAAAAGAATGTTTTTCTTCCATGATTTGATCTGAAATGCCACGAGACTACACAGCAGGTTGCTCTTTCTCAACCATAAATTTTATTGCTACTACTTCCCAAGTTCTCTACTAAACATGGACAGCTTGTGAAATACTTCAACCTGTCTGGCTTCTGACAGGTCTTCCTACAAAACTGAGTTTTCCAAGAACACTCTGTAGCTGTCATGACTAGCACTCCACAAACCTTTCTTCTACAGAAAAATCCAGTGGGAATCATAGAGTAACAGCAACATTAGACGAAGTCC
Organism: Parus major; assembly: GCF_001522545.3. Taxonomy (NCBI): domain Eukaryota; kingdom Metazoa; phylum Chordata; class Aves; order Passeriformes; family Paridae; genus Parus; species Parus major. Next base: position 1,688,343 of record NW_015379261.1, on the reverse strand, counting down.
CTCTTTCTGTGGAAGAGCACACAAGCAGAATTTACTTCTGTGTCATAACTGAATTTGAGAAGAGTGCTGCTCCCAATTTTATATGGATGATCAGACACTGCAAACATTAGAATACATACTTATATTTTTTCAGGAAAACGCAGGCAAAGATCATACACTGTCTAAAAAAATAAAACATAGCAGAACCTTACTGCTAAGTATGTTATTTAATAGCTATTGATAAATTGAGCATATGGGGTTTTTAATCTACTACTAATAGGAATAATAATATTGATCATGATGAAGGCAAATAGTTTAATACTCTTATATCTAGCTTTGCACTAGATATGCTCTATGACTTGGACACCACTATGGAAAATCCAGGTTGCACAAGGAAATATTGAATTTGTGTCAAGAAAATTGCTTACATAGTAATACACTTATTGACTTAATCAAAAAATGCAAAATGACTGTGCTTTATAACACTTAGAAGATCATTAGATTTAGTATCTCTCTTCTGACATATTAACCTTTCTACAACCAGGGCAATATATACTTGTCAGGGCTGTTTTTCTTTGTTTTTTTGTCTTTCAGTAAATATAAAATAAAACAGCATAACTTTGACTTTCAAAAAAATCAGTTATATTGAGATTGTTGGATATGATTTTAAGGCTATGAAGATTTAAATGTGTTCCAATATTTCTAAATTGCTGGAACCATAGAAATTAAATGTACTTTTATTCATGGCTTCCCCACAGTTTTCTCCATCTGTTTTTTGGGGTTAAATGCTCCAACTTCTATTAGGTTAAAGATTTTACAGTGCAGAATGCTTCTCTAGAGTTTCTGACGTCAAATTTCTCCAGAGTCACATTAACAAATTACCTATATTTGTAAAATGCCTTCAAAACACATAAAACTGGCATTCCTTGAGAGAATTTTCTTGCCAGTACATTGTTTAGGAAAATGTTCCTTAATATTATCTATGTAAATTACCACTGTTTAATTAACTATTATTGCTGAATTAGGGATTGATTTCTTATGTCAGGATTTATTGGTCCAGGCTCTCACCTATTGTAAGCCAAGTTTTCTCAGAATAAAAACAAAGTGCGGTGAGCTTGGATCCTGGCGATGCTGGATGCCAGCTGATCCAATGGTAAAAAGTCAGAGGAATAAAAAAAGTTATTCCAATTCATTTTAGTTGCCAACGGCAGACCGAGATTGTCCAGGTAGACCTACCAGCTTTGCGGAGAAAGGCTTTTCCTTTTTTAGGAGTTATTAAAATAGTTCTATGTCTTCACACTTCCTCCAGAGAAATACTTTTGCTGCAGAGCAATTGAGCTGGAAGTGTCTTTGTTTTGGGGGAGATTCAGCACTGCTAGTGAAATCTACTCTTGCATCCACTGCCTTCTGCACTAAAAGTGTGGGCCCTATTTTGAGGAGTCACCTCTCTATTGAATTAACTACACTTCTAGCAAATGTTGGGACACATACCTTCGTTTCTTTGGAATGAAAACTGAATTCATCTATTGGCAAACTAATCCATATCTCTAGGGTTATGAAATAACAAAAACTGTACCACAAGAATTTCTGAAAACTATTAAAGAAGGTGCAGTGAAGAAATAGACAGAAACATCATCAATCTTCCGGTTCTCATGTTCAAATTACAATTTATGAGAGAAAATGGCTACAGTAGAGTAAGAGTAAAATCTACAGAATGAAGACTAAAGGTATCAGTTTCTAAAACATACAAATGAACATACAATGAAGTCATATTATTCTCCTGAGCTTCCAAATTCACAGGGTTAGATTTTACTCTCATTAACATGAGCAATTATTGAAGGAATTTCTATGGTACACCAGAAAATAGATCTAAACTCTCAATTCATAGTCATCCTGCTTTCATCAAATTTATGGTTTAGACATGATTAAGAAAAAAAGCTACAAACAACAGAAAATAGCTTGCTATTGTAACATTTCTTGCCTAGAGAAAATCAAATACTGCAAAAGATCACTCAAAAACATGCATATGTTTGAGTCTGTGATTTGGACTCCCATTTATTTAAGAAGGACAGATGCTTGAGTTAAAAAAAAAAAAAAAGGAAAAGAAAGAAAAGAAAATGGTAAGAACAAAATTAATTTGTGCATCCTTACCCAAGGTGATTGATATGCATGTAATGAATTGAATGACTTTCTGTCCTCGCACCATCAGAAAAAAAGAACCTTCCATTTCCTGTTAAGAAAATAAAATTAGTTCTACCCAATACTGACCTTTTACTAGTTTAACTTTCCCAGAACACTTTGGTCTAATTATTTTAAGAAGGTGATAAGTAATGGCAGTATCTAATGCAATGATGTCTATAACGCATCATCTCCTATACCAACAAAACGATAATCGTTACAAAGGACTTGCCTGCGGTGTTCTCTGTTCCCATGGCAGAAGGTAATGACTGAAGAAATTCAATATTGGGTCTAAGTTGCTGCTTCTTCAGAAAGAAAAGGGATGAACATCTTGGAGAACTGAAAGAGCTGCATAATCAATGGCTCCTCAAGGTGCATGTGGTGAATAGAAAATAATAAAACAATAGATGTGTCAGATGTTTGAATTCAGGATCCATCATTTCACAGGTTCACAGTCATTATTTGATCTACATAATTATGCCAAACATTTGAATTAAACTAAGAACAATTAAATAAGAAAATGAGCTGAACCTCATTTCAGAAGAAAACTTGGCTACAGTTAGAAAATATTTTTGATTGTATAGCTTAAGTTTGCATGACAATGGAAATATGATTGCATCCAAGAATAGGAAGCAATATATGCAACTATTATTTTCAGATGTTATATCAGAGAATAAAGAAATAATGAAAAAATCGCAAATAAACCCCTGACCAAAAAAAAAAAAAAAAAAGACTTTTTTTATTTTTTAAGAAATCAGTTTTCCTGTCCAGTTCACTTCTAAGCTGTGGACACAGTGGTGCCAGCACAGCACCAAGAGGGGCAGGGGGCAGTGGCTGGAGATAAGGATATTTAAGCCAGTATTGCCTTCAGAGAAATTAATGTGGCACCCTTCTCCAGGGAGTGAATTCAGTCCTTGGGAAGAGTCCGTGCTTCTCATTTAAATGAGACAGCAGCTCAAAACCTGCCATGCGTGGGCTGCACCGTGACCCCAATGCCTGTGAAAGCACTCTGGCTGTGACCACTCTCACCCCTAATCTGATCCCTGAAAACCAAGCCTTAGAAGATGTATAAAGTACTTACTCACTTCTGAACATGCTTTAAAGCTATCCCTTGGAGCAGATGGAGTTTATTTTGTAATCTCTGTACAGCAGCTGAGTGACAAAAAATATACTGCAGTGCAGACCAGAGTCAGTGTTTCTCTTCAAATTATTTGAAATATTATAAAAACTACTCTGTCTAATGGAGGCACCGTTTCCTGTCCAAAGGGGAAGGTTATGTATTGTCAATGACATTTGATTAAATATTTGCTAATTTATTTTTCACTAAAGGATGTATTTTGTTAGTCCCTGAGATAGCCTCAAGAACACAGCACTAGAAAATCTTTGACCATCATTTTAGAGATTTATGAATGTTTTTGTGATCTAATCAAAGTAAAGGAACAATGAAATATGATTTAAGTAAGCGTTACAGAAAGAGCTAGTGAACAGCTAGTCTATCTTTGCACAATCTATTTTTGAGTAATTTTGAATAAGAATGAATTCCTTATTTTCAGTCTGTTTGAAAATAATTTATGAACAGAATTAGGACATACATTCTTGAATATGTTAAGTTTTGTAAGTTGTTTCCCCTGTTCTAATAAATGCTAAAAATGATTATTTTTTTTTTAAAATAAAATATATCCCCATTGCAGCCTGAATTTCTCACAAAGGATATGACACAATCTGGAAGCCAATTTTTTTATCTTGTTTTTCCAAAAATTGGGACAACTGAAAGTGGAGAGTGGCAGGGGGGGAAAGATGCTCTGTACTATTTTGTACTAAGAACATAATATTATATTATTATATAAATTCTTTACCTATGTATTATAATAAAAGCTCTACAGTATCATTTCAAAATGACTTTACATTTTAAAATGTATCATGTACTTGAAAAGATGAACAGAAGACATGATGGTGTACTTCAGTTACCACTTACTTATTTCCACATAATATATGCTTTAGCTGATGCTTTAGTTGCACTTTAGCTTTTTATGGTAATTGCCTACTTATCCTGTTCTCATCAACTAATTGTGAGTAATTATTACATTAATTGACCAACAATAACTACTGTATCTTCTTTTGCTAATTAAAGGCCTATTTAGGAGAATATTTAATTTGCTCTAGTAACTTTTTCTTTTTGGCCAGCAAGTCAATGTATTTATTATATTATTATTTTTTATTTTTTTTCTGCTTATATGAGGCAGTGTATCCAAACCTCCTTAAGAAGATTATGTATAACACCTTATATCTGCTATTAAAGGGCTCATCTGAAGCTTATGTTATTGTTAAATGTCTTGTAAAAGGAATCTGTGATAAAGTTTCAGTTACAATATAGAAAGTGTTCTAGCACTCAAGAAAAACTAAAGAATATGAAATGATTTTTTTCCACAGATAATTTGTTAGGGGTCTTCCTTTCAGCTAACTCCCAGCTTACACAATCTTTAATAGATCCCACAATAACATTGTATTGGTGGTCAGGGCTCGTGTTCCTAGTACAAAGGTGACAGTCACCATCAGGCAGAGCTGTTCTCAGGCCTCAAAAAAGAAGTGATTTCAGTCATCTTGGAAGTGGACTGAAGCAGAAGAGGGAACAGGGGGGCCCCCATGGCTACTCTTCCAGCACACAAGCTCTGCAAGAGTGCTGGTGCTGCTGCCATGCACAGAAGTAGAAGATGTATAGGAATCTCTGGGGAGATGTTCTGAAGGTGCTCATGGAGGGGGGCCTTCACACCTATATCAAAGCACTGTCTGGAAAGTCAGGTGGCAGCCTCAGGTATACAAACAGAAAATAACATGATTTCACATTCAGTTCCAACTATTACCACTTCTTGCCAAGGACACAACATGGATTTGGCATTGCCCAGTCCTCAGATTTAGCAAATCTATGTATGGGGATGAGCAAATTTATGTTTGACCTCATCTTAGTGTAATTTAGTTCCATGAGCTATGCCACACAAGTTAAAGGCTTGTGTAAAACCCAAGGAGCCACACTTCACATGGTGCTGACTCAGAAATTGAGGACTGCAGAGTTTCCTTGTTCAAGTGTTAAAGGCCCACAGTTGCTTCAGCTAGAGCTCCTAAAAAAGTGCACTCTCATGTCATTGCTCAATGCAGTACAATTTATGTATGCTCATGGACCAAGACAATGTACACAAGCTTGTTTTGTTGACAAAAAGGAAGAGGTCAATTGGGACCCCATAAAGCATCATCTGGGAGTTAAAGAACTACAAAATAAAGTCCTTCATATTTCCTCCTTAATCAATTATTAATAAGATTAAAAAAAAAAAAAGTTATAACAGGAAACATTTGCCATAGTCTTACAATATCTGAAGGGGGAAAAAAAAATCTCTTTTTAATATACCAAAGGTTTTGTTTTCTTTTTTCCCAGGGAAAATCATCTTTCCATGAAGAAGACAAGGACATTTTATTCTTATAGAAATCTCTACAAATAAGTGTATTACGATAGAAAATAGGGCCAAAGAAATATGCTTGGCATAAGGTTGAAATAATTTAAACTGTGTGGTATATAGAATAATAAATAAAATCTTTTTCTACTGAAAAAAATGAGCTGTTCTGCCCTGACCTTGCTCAAATTAGAGTGGTTTTCACTCATAATAAACTACTGATGTTGTCTTTGAGAGGCCACACCTTCCATAAGCAGTGACCTTCACTTCCCTTCCAGCAGTTTGGGAAGACACGGAGGCCTATTGAGTGCAGACGTTTTTTTCTGCTATTCTGAAAATTAATCTGTACCTTATTTAGCGGAGAGTGCCATTTTTGAATCAAAACATAAGCAGCATCCTTTCACCTCCCGTGCAATGCTTCTGTAGTTCAGGTTCTGCAACTGCACAGGTTATTCTTTTCTTGGTATGTCAGATTTGCTGCATAAGGGCAGCTTTTTATTTCCAGTAATAGGGGATCCTTGGAATCTCTCCAAGCTGAGGTAGTTATGTCTGACCATGTGCTTACAGGAGAGGGGACTGTCGTGTTGTGTTTTATGTGTGTCCTTGGTCTCAAACATTTACTACCAGCTCTGAACAACTTGGCCTGTTCTTATCTGTAAAGGCAGAAGAGCATGGAGACTGTTTCTGAAGGAAGGCTTAAAAGGAAAGTATATCCAGGACGCTTCTAGCAGCTAGAATGGAATTAATTGGAATTATTAATAAATGCTAAATATCATACTGAGTTGGAAAAAAACAGTTTGAATATGAAGAAGCTTAAAAAAAATATAACAAATTTTCTGTGATTGAGGGAGAGAGATTCAAAGTGGTTTTTTTGGCCTAACACAAAATTATTTTATACCAAGTTGCATAGAATAATAATTGTAACATACAATTATTTCATACTATTTCAAACTACGAACAATTAAAAAGAGAGATGTAGAATTACACATGACCCAAATGAGTAGCTCATAAATAAAGCAAAAGTTCTCAATGCAGTAGTTTATAAGAATGAAGTAGACTCAATTCCCTCTATTTGCACCTATTTCTTAACATATTCAAGGAAAACCAAAACCACTGAGGAGCTGCAGCTCAAAAACTTGGCTGGTTCTGAAGTTTCTCGTTGGAAGTGGAACATGTTTCTAGCGCCCCCAAGCTAATTTCAGGATATTGCAGAATCTGCTTGTGAATTCAACACCAAATTAAAGGTGACTGTGTTGAATCTAAGTCACAGGCTTTATTCAAATTAATTGATTTTTTTAAAGAAATAGTCAGACTGGGTTAACTGGGCTTATTAATTAATAGTGACTCAAGCATCTGCTGTTTTTACACACTGCTAATTCCTGGGTTTCATAAATGTGTAACTTATGAGCTAAATCTACAAAATTGTCCCCTACCACTCAGCTGATTAATATCTTACTCAGTGTGAGGTTTCATGCCAATAAATGTATGTTTAAGCAGGCAATGTAGCTGAATAAAAACAATAATAATAGTTATAATATGAATAAATAATAATTTAATAATAGTATAATCTGAATAAAAACAGATTTTCCCATTTGTTCTAGTGAGAGTGGCTGACTTGAATACAAAGTTAGAAAAAGACTCTGTAAATAGGTAACTTCAAAAGAGTATTCATAAAAATTTGGATTCAAAATATCCAGAAGAGCTTGTTTTCATGCTCAGATTATCTATACATTTGAAGTTACACAAGATGCAGAGGGAGAATTGTAAAGCTGAAGGGAAAAATTGCTGTTATAGGCAAAGAGCAGCTATTTCTCATTTTATATTGAAATTCAAACCATTTGGGGCCTGAGTCCTTAGGCAATTTTCTACATAGGAATCCATTTAATGATGTTATTATTTTCCCCTCAAATTGATGAAATGGAAGACATTATACTTTTAAATACTCCTTTCATATGTGAAAAAGATCAGAGAACATTGAACTCCTCCAGATCTGATTTTCTGCTAGAGCAGAATAGGATTTCTGGCCAGCTCAGTGCTGTATGAAGCATAACCATCCATTCACAGAATATAACAGCGATGTTAACATTCCCTCCTCTCTAAAGGCAGCTAGAATGTTTTAGTATCAGAGAGTCATAAAAGAGGCTGAGTTGGAAGGGACTCATCAGGATAATTGAGTCTAACACCTGGCCCTGCACAGGATACCCCAGAAGTCACACCCTGTTCCTGAGACCATTGTTGAAATGTTTCTTGAACTCTGTCGGAGTTGGTGCTGTGACCACTTTCCAGGGGAACCTATTCCAATGCCCATCCACCCTCAGGATGAAGACATTTTTCAGTTTCCATATAAAACTTAAACCTCCCGTGACTCATCTTCACTCCCTTGAGTCCTGTCACTGGTCAGCACAGAGAAGAGATCAGTGTATGCCCCTTCTTTTCCCATTGTGATGAAGTGGTAACTGCAATGAGGTCTCCCCTCAGTCTCCTCCAGGCTGAACCTCAATCAGTTCAAATTGGCCACTCAGCACTTTCTCATGATATCCACTCTACTGATAGCAGATCGAGGAGAGCATCTTCCCAAGTTGGCTCCCTTAGGACCTCTCATGCAGGGCTTTTAGGAATCTTGCGGCCCGGGTGATGCTCCCAGATAATTTTTGGCAAGCTGAAGTGACCCATCAGGACAAGGGCAGTTGACATGGAAGTGTCTCTTTGTTCCTCAAATAATAATTCTTCAGCATTAGAATCCTGGCTGTGAAGTCTGTAGTACACTCCCACATCCTCATTTTTTGTTTTTTCCTTGATTTTTTTTTTTTAAGGGCTCTTAACTGTGCCATTGCCAGCTGTGAGCTCCATACATTCTATTCCTTCCATTGCTACCATGCCAACCCTGACTCATTTTGGCCTGCTTATCACTTCTAAAGAACCTGTAATTATCCAACAGGGCACTCCAGTCACTGACTCTTCCCACCAGGTTTTACCTATGCCAATGATGTCAAATCTCTTGTAATAGGTCAAAGTTTTGAGCTCATCTTATTTGTTCCTCATGCTGCTGTTAGTGTAGAAACATTTGAGGAATGATGCTTTGTAGCCTTGTGAAGCAGATTGAGAGGTCCCATTAGTGTTTTTTTCCCCAAGTTTTGGCACACCATCCCATCGCTCATCACTGGCAAACCAGTAGAGCCATCCCATTACCTAAGTGTCACTGTAATAATAATAATAAAAAAATCATATGCATTTAATTGAAAAACATATGATTGTAATATATTGAACAGAGTCTTCACTGTCTAAAAACAAAATAGTGATATGGACCTAAAAATCAGATTTTCAAAAGCAATCATGGCCAAAACAAGCTAAGCATATCTTTCTAGGCCAGTTTATACCACACTTACTTCAGTTTCCCTAAACCAAGTGCAATGAAAATCAAAGTCCTGTGCACTTCTCAACCAGTTTTGTACTGACATAAACTGAAAAGGAAGCTACTGTGGTGTGGTCTGTGAACCAGTGTGGGTTTGGCTTCTCAGTTATACATGTCCCTAGAAGTGCAGACACTCTACTCCTTACATATTTTATTCCTACCTTCTCTACCCCATTTTTCATGGTTGAATTTTCCCAAATATTTGACAAAAATCTATTCCAACCTCTTGTTATCCTGGTCCCCTGCCTCTGTATCTCATCACATTTTCCTATGCTGTGCCCATACACTGTGCCCATTTTGCTGTGCTGTTCTGAGACTGGGTCTACACCCCGTGCTCATACTAAGGTCATGGCAGCTGTGTGTGCAATGCTCATAATGCTCTCTGCTTTATTCTCTCTTTTTTTTTTTTTTTTTCCTTAAAAATATTTGGAGTTTGTGACCACAGAGGAAAATTAAGCTGAATTTCATAAAAATATTCAAGGATAATATTCTCAGTGTAAGAGTTAATTAATTTCTTACCGTTATGTATGTTTAATTGCATTTGTCTTCCTTCATTCACCCTGCTACATATATTAACAGAGATCTCAATCTGCTATTGTACCACCTAGTCCTTGTGAGCACCTTCTGCATCTTTTTGTCGCTACCCTTGCCTTCATTATCCTCAGTAACTTAGCAAACTGTGTCACTTCACTGCTCATTCTCTTTTTCAGATCGCTGATGAATACATCCCCCAGGGACTCCATGGTGATTTTCTTCCAGTAAGAAAACTGACCATTAACTCCTACTCTCCATTCTATAAGCTGCTGCTGTGCGTGGTAAGTGTGCAGAGTGGGAGGCTTCTGTATATACTTACACTTTTTGAAAATTATTGCATCTAATTTATAATTATGTCTAATATACAAATGATATTTTCATGAAATAAATATATTCCTGAGAAGACACTCAGCAATTACGCTTTTAAAATGAACTCTTTTTCCTCTTATTGGAAGTATTTTGGATTTGCCCTCTGTCAAACCTTGACATTTTTGGTCTGCTTCTATTTTTTATGTATGTGAATCACTTGCTTTTCAATACCAAACTGTCAGAGACTTGTATATTTTGAAAAGAAGCCAAGTTTCAGTATCATTATACTTACACATTCACCCTGAGGCGTAATTGTTCTAATACACAGTTTTCATCCTGCAATTTAAAGGAAAGTTAGTGTGTCTTTCTGCCTTCCAGTAACTGTCACAGGATTTTCAGTATGCATTGGAAAACACAAGACCTTTCCTGTTCCCATGGAAATCGATAGTAACACTTCATACCCATTAAACTATATCAGAGATAAAAAATGGGATCTACATAATTAGGACCCACTTTTTGTTTGATCATTCGTTCATTTGAAATCAGGAGAACTGTTAGTCAGGAATGCACAGGGTGGGTTGCCATGAGCTAAAATTTTCAGACAGCAAAAAATAAAGGGGAACTTCTGGGATCCCACCCATTGGGACTCATCCTACTCCCACCCCCTCAGACACAGACACGTCACACCATGCTGGGTAACTCCAAGCTGAAGGAAAAGGGACTCACCTGGGCCCAGATATTCCCCTGGGAGCAGTGATGCCTAAGGCTCTTCCAGGAACAGCAGAAGACAACAAGTAAGCAAACCCTGTGCTTGCAGATATGCTAAATGAAAAGTTCACTGAGTCCAGGCACCAGAGACCTGAGCAAAGGTAAACTCTTGTTTTTTCTAGCCTCATATCTCACCTGAGCACTGCTCAGCATCGTGACACTTAATTCTAAGTGTGATGCTTCCATGGGTGCCAAAGGACCAATCCAGGATAGAGGGTAAAAGTAATGAAAATTCGGCATCCATGAATTTATTCTTCGGGTTTCTGCATCAGGGAGGTGTGTCTCAGAGCTTCTTCAGAGATTTTAAATCTCAGAGATTTAAGGCAGTTTCAATCCACTTCTCAGAAACAGTGAAGCCAAATAGTGGACATTTTAGGTGTACTGCCATCATCTTTTGGTCGGCAAAATAAATTATGTTTAGTTAAGATTTAGTAAAAATAAATGTATTTTCCAAAAAAATACCCAAGTTTTGAAAAATTTACAAAAGCTAGAGCATCACATACAGGATTAATCATAGACAAGTTAATATTTTTAAAAAAGTGAAGAAGAATTTGCCAGATTTACCAAAACCTGAAAGATAGAGAAAGTTGAGAATCAACCCAGAAGTAATGATGCACACTAAAAGAGCAGAAAGTAACATAAAAATAGAGCAAGACTCAGTAAAATAAATTTATTTACCTCTCAAAGGAATATCTATACACAAATATTGGTCAGATACAGTGTATTCAGGAACTTAAAATCCAACCCTCACAGTAAGTGCCTTAGGATCACTGCAGGGTTTCTCGACAGCGTTTTTTGACTCCAATGAAGGTAGTTTAAAGCTTTGTAGAAACACACAACTACTCTGCCTTCTTGCTGAGAGTCAAAGATGCAGCTCTAAGTAATGAATTGTAACTGCACCCCATGTAGCTACACCAGTCAACTCTTGCCATCTTCAATGTCTTTAGTTGGTTTCAAGTGAAAGTATGATTTTCTAAAATTATGAAAATACAGTTATTTCTTTAGCAACACATTTCTTTATTTTGTATACTTTTTTAGAACCAAAACATCATCTAAGACACACTATCTAAAAATAAAATACATGCTGTGCACGTGCTATTCACATGAAGTAAAAATCAAATACTTTTTTTTACTGTATATATAGTGCAGTTCTTTTTCTGACTGAATGAGCATCTAAAAAGAACAGAAGCAAGCAGGAAGGCATTAACTTGCCAGTCCACCTGACCCCAAACATAATTTTAAAACACTATTCTCAATTCTTGCAGACATCATTTATCCTCAAACTGTAACCCCGTATTCAGATTTAGTATTATTTGTGATTACAGGGCCCTTAATAAAAGGTAGGAAAAGTAAAATTTCCATATAAATCTCTTAAGCAGAATAAAATAGTTTGCTCTGAAAATTGGTGTATAGATTGGTATATAATTGGTATCAATTTAATTCTTCATAAAGCTCACTGTGACTTGCAGAATTTCAGATTTGTGGTTCTCCTTATGTTCCAGCCTTGCTTGGGATCCATAAAACTCTCAAATTTAGAAACTAGCACTTCTGTAGATGTTCTGGGAAACTTAACTGTGAATGTTGCCAAAATGTGAATAAAAGCCTCTAAATATAAAATAATGACCTGGATATTCTGAAAGCATCATTGTGTGGACATTGTAGGGCCACTACAAATCCTGCAAAGCCTACAAAGTTAATTAAAAATTCTGTTCAATTGAAAAAAACAGCATGACACAAAAAAAGTACCCATGAACAACCATTTCATTTTTACATTGTGTTGTTGCTCTATGAACTAGAACACTCTTAGTAATTAAAATATTCCAGGACCACATCCCAACCTGACTATCTCACCCTTTTTTTCACCTGTCTTGCTCTCCAATTTTTCACCCCTTAGTTTTTTTTACATCAAAGCATTGATCCTGCAAGCTGCAACTTTTCTATTATTGAGCCTTAAAAAAATATCGGTATTTTACAAGACTGATTTTGTACTGAACAGGTCTAAAATAGCAGAACAAGTTATTAAAATAAGTATAATTGTATAAACAAAATGTTCTGCCTGTTCTTTAGAATGTATTACACCTATGAAATTACTAAATAAAAAGAAAAGAGCACATTCTTAGCCCAACTTTTACCTTGCCTGGTTATCATAATATTTTTACAGTTGTAAGAGACAACTAGAAAGAAGCAAAATAATTTAAATAGTGATTACTACCCCGATACATTTCACAGATCTACTCTACCTTCTCAGCTGTCAAGTACATGGACCTATTTTGGTGCTCTGCATTCAGTATTTGTTTTGATTTCTTTTCAACAAAATCTCTGCGAAAAACGGATCTGCTTATAAAGCCTGCAATACCATATGGAAAGGCATTTTAAGAAAAACCTACTTTTTAAAATAAGGGAGCCAAAACAACAGAAAGTCTGACTGTATATGACTATAAGGAAAAGCAAATGAGTTTTGATAAAGCTACTGAGATGGAATAAATGCATATAACATCAGATGATTGGTCACAATAATTCTGGTAGCCAGAGAACATTTTCATTTTTCTGAGCCAATCGGTATCCCTCAAACAAAGCCTGTTACGAGGATCAAACCATAAGATTATCTTTTGAACTATAAAGTGTTTATAAGGAATAGGACATGTTGCAGTGGGTTGAATACAGCCTTTACTTGCAGAATAACCCTGGTGGATGTGAAAAATGTTATGCAGAAGTACAACAGAGTGAGCTACAAGATGGAAGCATAGTAAGCATGTCTGTGAGCAGCATGCATCTATTTCCAACCCATTTGAGGTTATTCTGCTGAAGCTAGCAAGATAAAAAAGCAAGGAAAGTTCTGATCCTATGACTTTTGCCAACCTCCTTCCTGTAGTACCACTACTGCTGTAAAACAGGAGCAGAAGTAGGTATAAAGGCAAAAAAGTGCAAGGTAAAGTTCAGAGATTTTTTTACATCAATAGTTTTTTCAATAATTTTGGTGTGACTGACTTAGTGAAAATGTTTTTTAAGACCAAGTTGGAAGGCAACTCAAACATTTCCATATAGTTCCTGTTGAGTTCCAAAAGTAAAATAGATTCAGGTCTTTGTGAATTTAATGGAAGGTATGGTTCAAACCAAGCCTACAGATGATCACAAGAGATAATTCTGATTTTAAAGAGCTTTAGATTCAATAGATGAGTCAGATATCATCTACGTGATATTTTATCAGCTTCTTAGCCTGGTGCAAAGAAGGAAATTCAGTTCCAGAGCACTTCCCTGGTTAGCTTTGTTTTTTCTTTATCTTATTTTTATTATTTTTATTTTAAACTAAGGTAAAACTTGTATGCATATAACTTAGACATGTGAAGTTTTAGTACAGCAAACATAAAAGAAGTGCCTTTCAGTTTTGTTGTTTGTTTTTTTTCCTAGGTAAAAGTAGATAAATGTCAAGAAAAGTCTTTAATTTTATATTCTAAAAAAGAATGATTTATGGGGAAGACAAATCAAAATACTTACCTGTAGCGGAAGATTTTTGAAGGTAGTTCCTTGGTTCTCCAAAGGTAACATTGAAAAATCTCTGATTATTCACCAATTTGTACTACAAAGTTAGGAGTCAGAAACTCCATTATTATTCAACTTTACAAGGAGGAAAAAAGAAGAAAAAAAATAGACCATAAAGAAAATAGGAAGAAAATTAATAATCAGGAACATGGAGATGAAAAGAAAAACATTCACCTTTACCTCACCTATCAAAACCCCCTGGAAGTTTCAAATGAGAAAGAAAATTCAGGTAAGCTGCACTTTCTGGAAGAAACACTGCTAAATTCACAGAAACAGTTTTCAAAAGCACCATGTCATTCCTTTGGATTCTTTGTCCTTTTGGGTCCCAACAGAGCCAGCCACATGTTTGCATCTTTTAGCATGTAAGTCCACGTCTGAGTCTGACCATTTGCATAACTGAGCTGGCAGCAGTATGGATAATTTCCTGGGGTTCGGTGCTCTGAGCAGCCCAGGACTGCAGTATTTGCTTTCAGCATAAGCAACATCTTCAGCTCACTTAGTTCAGCAGCCTCCTGTCCACCTTGGTGCAGCAAAATTTACTCAGCAAGTACTAACCCTTAGGTATTACCAACCACCTGGTCATGGCAGAAAGATGCTATGGGCACATAGCAGATGATGTAGTGTGCACATCAACCCAGAGGTAAGGATCACAAATCCATAATGCAGAAATTGAAATGCCATTTAGGAGCCCACAGCTGGCAAAGGTTAAAAGCAGAAAGGACAGAGAAAATGCATTGAAAGCAAAGTCTCACTATTTCTAATTTATTGAGCACTGAATTTGAACATAAAAGAAAGGACTTTTAAACATTAACTAGGACAGTTTACACAAAATTTAAAAGAATGTTATTTTATGGGAGATCTGATGAAGTTTGTACCATAAAGAACTTGCTAGAGTTCCTTAAATCCTGGGCATGTATCAAAACTGAATTGAGGAACCAAAATCCATATGATTTGTAGTCAAAAATTCTACAGACAAGCTTTGATGGATCACTTGTTAGATAAAATGGCTCTGTAAAACTGATATACATGGTCTTTCTTAACTCATACCTTTCTACCTTTCATGTGCCCAACACAATGTGTCTGAATGTCTGCTTGCATAGTCCATTATTTTAATTGATTATCATTGATGGCTAAAAGGAAGGTAAAACGATTGCACATCTCAAGAGAACATGATCTATATTTCTCTAGATCTGTAGAATTAGCTTGTCCAAAAAGGAACTGTTAAAAAGTCTTATAAAACCATAAGATCAGTTCCTCAAAGTGATAGTTAAATCAATAACATGTGCAACCTATTATTCTGATTGACATAAGCCTTGAGTAGTCTGTCAGCAGAAGGTTATGCTATGAAACATAATTAAAGAAACATAAAATTGATTACATATCTCAGTCTTGAAACTGGAAAGGATTTCTGATTATTTTTCAAATATTGAAGTGTTTCTCTTCTGTTTGCACCAAATCAGTAGAAAAATCTCTTTTGAAATTTTAACATGTAGCTCCAAAATTTGCTTTTATAATAAGAATGTACTTTTGCACCCTAAGAAGTGGTTATGAATAGATAACTGATATTCTTTGAAAATACTAGTTTGAAATGTATGGTAATGAAATTCAGATGAATACTTCCTAGTACATTCTTTGCTTAAATTTCTGTACCTCTCTAAAAGCACTTTGTGTAAATTAAAACTTAGAATATGAGTAATTTCTAAATTTATTTAAGATAGGTTTACTCTGAAGTTTTCAGGACAACAAGAACAAGACATGTATCTTACTTTCATGTAAATCTCTGGGATGATTTGGATTTTAATGGGTCTTGAATAAGGGAGAATCCCTACAGTGTTACATCTGACAAAGTCTTTATATGGAGCTATGTAGGATGTCATTGTGCAAAGCCTATTTATTTTTCTTTTTGTGGAAAAGAAAGTAATTTTATTGGTCTTTATGCAGACATCAGGGTAAAGATGATGAAAGATCTGGTTTCAGATGTGTGTCTGAAGATACTTTAAATAGGTCAGTTAACTGTTGTATGAATCATTTTGCCTTTTTATATAATCAGAATAATATCAGAGATAAAAACATAATAATACATCATAATAATATTTATATTATCAGTAGTTTTTTATTTGCAAGCCTTCTTATATAATATGTTTCAGTTACACTGACATTGTGTGGCGACTGTCACAGAACTATGATTAATCTATGGCTATAATGAAAAGACGACCTGGATTCCATTCTTTTTTTATTATACATTTTTATAATAGTGTAACTTCAAAGATTTCAGTGCAAAGACATTGTATTCACATACCCTGACAGGAGACTAGAGCTCATATATCATTCCCACCCAGTGCTTTTCTGACTGATTTTGTTTGTTGGTTTGTTTTAAATTGATGAGAAAGTAATCATTATTCAGCATCATAATCAAAACCTATCTTTACATAGGACACTTGTCTAATTTAATCTTTTTGAAATCCATTTTAAATGCCTTTTTCCCTAAATGAAGAGAACGGAATTTCCATGAGCTGAATTAGTTCTATCATTTCAATTGCATTAGAGTGGTTAATAGTACACATTGTGCAAGACGAGGGGAGGGAGCAGAGGTAACAAATGATTCCTAAATTCTCATCAGCCTCCACTGATAGCCAAAGGTAGCAGCTGAAGAAAATAAAGCATCATGCACAAATTCTGTCAGGCACACAGGCAGTCAGACTATGAATTTCAGGACTATCAAGACTGCATGTTTCAATCAGTTTTGATATCTCTTGCCATTTCTCTTCAAATTCTGCTTTCTATAAATAATTTCTTTACTTAGGTGTTCCTTCTAGTTCACTTTTGAGCATATAGAAATGCATCTCACCTCTTACTGCTGTTATTCTTTGTCTTCACTTTGGCAACCTGTATAAAAAAGAATTAAAACTTATTTTGCATTAAAACAGTCTAGAACATTTGGATTATGGAACATATACTGCATTTTCAATTAAATTTTGCATTCTAATACCAAAATATTGAAGAAATTACCAGCATCCCCTCTTATTTGAGATAGTCTGAGTTTCTGCAGGATTTGAGGGTCATGAGCTATAAGCACATCAGTACATAAGCTTGGCATTGCTGGAGGTCTGATAAAGTCTTTGGATTTGCAAACTTTCAGAAAAGGAAGTGATAATCCTGTGTTGCAAAACCATGGGAAAGCTCTGAAGACTGGAATAGGGACAATATATAGGAAAACCTTCAGAACTTTGCTGAGAAAAGCACAGGACGTTCTAAATGTCAGAATCTGGCTTCCTGTGAACCTTGCAAACAATCTACTATGTCTGGCTTAGCTGAGACAGGCCCCTAAGAGTTCATTTGAAGGCCTCAACTGAAAAATCCCCAACAGTTGCTACAGAAATAAATAAACATATCCTATTTTTCATCTGAAACTGGATTCAACTTGTGAATTCACAAGCTAATTGAAAAATCAACAAAAATTTTAGTAGGTACTAGAAAAGTGTTCTTCATTTTTACTTTCCTGCTGATAAGCAGATATTTTGAACTTCAAGTCATTCCTGAAGTTCCTTCCTGAATTTAATTTAAAAATACAATGAAATGTGACTCAACAATTGATAATGCTTTCTTGAGTATGGAATACAGTAGAATAGTACATATTTCCTTTATTCCGTGTTCTTCCGAGGCTTCATCCAGGACTCCTATTTTACAATTTTAAACAAGGAGCCTGGTATAAACCAATGTTGCTCCAATTCTCCTCAGTAAGTGCAGCTTATATTATTGTTTCAAGAGAAGTATTGATCTATATACATGTGTAACAACACATTGGAAATACAGAAAATGTGATGACCTAGACAATTCTCTAAAAGCTGCCAGTATCATCAGTTTACCTCCATGAAACTCTGCAAAATTTTTCTATTTTTTTTTAATGCTGTGACCTAGAGTTAGCCTGCCAGGCCAGTGCAGCCAAATGCTGTTTTCATTTAGAACAATTTGGCCTGTGACTTCAGTTAATAGATATATTGGTATTGCCTAGGATTTGGACAAAACCAGATAAATGCAGTAACTGCTAGAAATTCTCCCAGGAGATGATCTCCTATGTACAATTACTTTTTAAGGTCTATCAATCTATATTATAGGTATCTGTTATTTAGCATAGTCAGAAGGGAAAGTGAAGCTGTAAAACATGTCTTTGCTGATCCACAACAACTGGGAGGTCATGCCATTCCACTCAAGTTAGACTGTGAATCAGAGGTGGGAAAAAAATGATAAAACATAGTTTTTAACATGAATCTAGAAGCTGTAGTTGCTATTAGTGTTTCCACCCATTTCAAACAATTTTTTTCAGCTATTATTCACCTATTGATCTCTTGTCTATTGATGGAGCAGGGATTACAAGACTGCAGAAATATTTCTCAAGGTGCAGGATCACTGTCAACAGAATTAGCAGAAAAAGATGTTTTCCTTACTGTAACAAAAGGATAAAAAAAACAAAATGCCAAAAGCCTTTTTTGCCTTTCTTTTCAGCCACCCTCAGTGTCTAGAATTCTTTTAGCCACTTCAGTTGGGAAACCTTTTCTTCCTCATTTATTTACCTCTGTAGATTATTCACTGCTGGCAATTAGCAACCAGAAGAAATCCTGCTGAGGAGAGCAAGTTAAAAGGGGACTTAAGAATAACTGTGCCTGGGAAAAAAGCAGGCAATCTGGAGCAGCAGACTTCCAAATTTCAAATACACTCATTACAGAGATGAACAGCCAGAACAACCTCTCTTTTTAATTCCTTTTATCTGGGGCTCCAATCTGCTCAGAACAGTGTTTAGTCCAAAACTTAGTCCATTTCAGTGGGCTTGGAAAGGAAATTACTAAGATTCCAGCCTTCATTCTACTCCCCAAAAAAGAACAATTTAGATAATGGCTGGCTACATCTGGATAATAACCAAATATCACTTTTCACATCCAAACCCATTTCAGTCTGGCATCTTCCAGGAAGCCCTAGAGTCTACATGATGAAAACAGGAGGAAGGCTTTTCCTGCCGCCCAGCTTTCATCTGCAACAGGAAGAAACTGAAAATATTTTCAGTGATTTCAGTAAATCAAAATAGTTGGTCATATGTACTACGTTTATGAGAAGGAAAATAATCTTACCTCTGTGGATTATTTTGGGATTTTTTTCTTAAGGTTATAAAAGCTGGATAAACACAAGGCATTGGAGAAAAAACATTCCCCAAGTGCAGCTCTATTACAGCTGCTATTGCAGAAAGTGAATTTTTGAACTTTCAAAGATTTTCTTAGTGTCCTTATTCATGAAGCCTGCATGATCTTCTAACAGAGTGAGTAAGTGACAAAGACTTTAGGTAAATCATCTTAAAAATATTGCCAGAACACTGTTAAATAAAAGATAGCTTTTCAAACAGAATGTAAAATGTCACATAAAAATATTATCATTAAATAACTGGTTTTTGAGGGAAAGCAAAACCAAAGATGTAAAAGCCTCTTTAGGAATATTCACTTCTCACAAATAAAATCTGAAAATATAGAAAATGTTTCAAAACCCAATTAATTTCACAGCTTCCAGCATAAAAAAAACAAACAACTGGACATACTTCCTCAAGTTGCCTGATTCTTTTTTGTTTGACTCTAAACTACCACAGCATAACAAGTTCTATAAAGAATTAGGCAAACTTGGTTTTTTTGGTTTTTATAATAAGCTAAGCAGAAATGTTCCAAATGATACAGGAACTCCTTTCGTAGCTGCTACAGCCTGCTGGCCTCTATCATTGACACTGTGATTTTGTATTCATGATCCTACCTGCTTTCCAGTTTTGAACAGTTTCCTGCATCCCAAAATACTGAATCTTCTAGCCCAACCAAATTAAGAGACAGAGTGAGACCATTCAGTCATCACGTTTAAGTCTCATGCACTTTGGAGTGATTTATTAACAGGATTTTTAATAACCTGAACATTTCATAAGGGATACAAAAACGGTACCTAATTAGAAACATTTAAGGCTGGTCCTGAATTACTAGATTTGATTTCTGATCTGAATTTTCATCTTGTTTGGAGATAATTCCATCCAGGCCTTTGATTTTGGAATATTCTTCACAATAGTTTAGGTAAGAATGCTTAACTGAGAAAGACATTAAGAAGAAATCCTTCATTGTGAGGGTGCTAAGACACTGGCACAGGTTGTCCAGAGAAGCTGTGGATGCCCCATCCCTGTAAGTTTTCAAGGCCAGGCTGGATGGAGCCCTGAGACACCTGATCTAGTGGAGGGTGTCCCTACCCATGACATGCCCAGGGAATTCTTAAGGTCCCTTCCAACCCAAACCACTCCATGATTCAAAAGTTTTCTGCCTTTGCAAAAGGCTTTCACAAGTGGTTTAGATGTGTCAAGCATGAATAAGAGACTTTTTTTAGCTGTTGGTTTCAGGTGAAAATTACAAGTTGCAGGCAGGCACAAAGGTCACCGGCTCCAGGAGCTGTAGATGTGCCATCAGAAAGCCAATTTCCATACTGGCAGGCAAATCCAGCTACTATTTCAATGAATGCTTCAGAGGTATGTGTGTAGTAGAGGGGATGCAGATTATTTTCTAAGCAATTGACCTATTTAAGAGTTTCTACTTCTTGAATATCTAGAAGAGGTGTCCATGTATGGTATAACCTGGACACCCTCCCCCAACATTACCTACTCCAATAATAGATCAGTGAGATTTGCAGCCTTTGCCACTTCAGTAATGAGCACAAAATTCTGACTGGATGTAATGTAATTGTGGGACATCAGGTCAGCCAGTCTTCATATTAATCCTTTGCTCCTTATTTCAGTTAAGAGCAATGAAACTGAGAGCGCATGAAAAAGATTGAGATAATTTGTTTTGAGACCACTTTCTTAACATTTTTTTGTGTCTTTATACAGGGTTTTATCTGGGTTTCCATTACTCCTTTCGGGGATGATGGCAACTCGGCCTTTTAGGAATGACAGATCTATAGATACATGCTCTTACATCACTGTATTTTAAGGCTCCAAATAACTAGTACAGTGAAATTAATTTTATAATCGGAGCATACTTAGATGTTTAAATTATAAACCAGACTACACCAGTTTAAGCCTGCAATAAGGAGACAGTGCTGCTTTCATTGCCTTTCAGACTAATATTGGGCAGTGGTTTTCTTTAGGATCTAATTGCTTGGAAAATTCAATTGGTCAGAAGCATCTTTTCTTTAAAGACAAGAAATATTAACTACTTCAATTAAATCAAACCTTCTAAGCTCACATAAATATTCTTGGTAATCATTTTCATGACATGTAGATTTTTTTGCTTGTATTAGAGAGAATCTAATTTTGCACACTAAGTGTTCCAAAGGACTATTTGCTACACATGGGGTAAATGACTTGCATTTTTTGTTTTCTTTGTTCATCTGATGCTGCTAGAAAATACCATAGGAGGGGGAATTGTATGTTCAGCATGAACATACTCCTAGTTTTTATAGTTTCTCCTGAAAGGGTGGGAGATAATAAGAAATAAAGCTCATATTTGCTTTTTGCTTTGTTCATGCCAAATGCAGAGAGGCTGAAGTAGTCAAGGGATATGATATTAAAAGTCAAATTACAATAAAAAACTGCAACAAATGATTTTTTATAGCAACCAGAAATTAAAAGCAAATAACAAAAAAACACCCTTTGGGGTCTTTGATTTGGTAATGTCCTAAAATATGCACATAGATTTATGCAAAAAAAGAAATGCAATGAAACTGAAGATAAAGTAAAATTAGGCCTATACTTGATTAGACTGAGTTATAGATCAAAACATATGGATATATTTCCCCAAAAAGATGCATGTCCAGCTTTAATCGCATATAAATATATATATATGTGTGTGTGCATATATATATGTATATATGTATATATATGTGTGTGTGTGTATATACATACACACATATATATATACATATATGAGTGTTTCTGTAAAACTAAATATGTTGATAGACAACAGTTCTGGTTTTGCTCATCCCTTACTAAAGAAAGCCAAATTACTCTATCTTTATGCATTACATTAAGACAAGTAAAACATCCCCTTTTGTCTGAACTTTCCAAGAGTTTCTCTTTCTGTCATCTTTCCCTTCCTTACAGTGAGAAAGTTCCTCTGCAGTAAAAGCAACTTATCACTGGAAATCTAAAATGAAAGCTTATGAACCCCCACAGAAGAAACACTTCCTTTAATTAAAGATATACGCCATTGCTGATTTTTTTAATTGAAAAGAAAAAAAGATTTATTTATTTAATAAGATATTGAGAGAATTTTTTTTGTCTTTTCTTCCTCTGGGAAGTGTTTTATTATTTGCTTCCTTTCTCTTGCCTGCTTGCTGTGTAATTTAAGACTGATGTCTCCTTCTGGGAAACAAAACTTGATCAGAGAACAGCCTGCACTGTCACCTAAACAAATTATGTTTTAGTCACTGCTGATGTTGGCTCTGTCATAATGGAAATGTATAATTAATGCCTTTGCTTTTATTGCTTTGGAAAGACAGCTCACTGAATCTGGTTCAAGAGAGGGAATTTTAGGACTGCACCCTTTTCCCTCTCTAACCATTATCACAATGGATCCCTACCATTGCCTTTAGAAATGAATAATCGAGTCCCTCATCTCTACAGTTATTTATTAAATTTACAGTCCAGGCAATTTATTATTACTAAATAAAAAAATCTGCTGTGCAGCAAAAATTTGGCAAGGAATAAGAGAGGAGGGAAAACTCAGGAACACAGGTTAAATCCTACATTTCTCCTTTCAGCAGAGCTTGAAAAGATTAAGCTATTTCCATTAGTTTCCTGCAGAGTTGCAAGCAGTGATAATAGACATGTGCTAATTTTGCTACTGCACTGTGCTATGAAGCAGCATTTTAGATCATCTTTCACCTGTGACATGACTCCAAATACCCCCAATTAGCAGCTCTCTTTTTGTTTTCAGTTTTTGTTGTTGAACTTATAGCAACGACTAAACATCTGGTATTATGACTACAAATAGCCTCCATCTCCTCACCTCTGGGATGCAGTGTAGCTTTAGACTATTTATACTTTGATCTAAAATTCTAAATGACCAAATTATTCTTCTGTAATAGGTCCTAAGTGACACTAAATGGATGGTCTCAGCTTTTTCTTTCCAAAATGGACATCTCTCTCACCTCTTTTAGCTACTGCACTGCATAAAGAGCTCAACACAACAAAATAACAGAAACACCATTTTCAGCACTGAAATAACCTTTGATTTCTACAAAGATACATAAAGACCAAGAAACACCAAAGGCAGTGTGCTTTAATCACATTCTAGTGACATCAGAAGCTCAACATTTTTATTTAAATTCACTATCACTGTGTCTGGGGCTGTATAGAAACCAGACCAAGGCAGCAAAGGTACCCATGCCCAAAGAGCTGTGATCTAGATTGGTTGAAAACATGGACAAAATAGACTTGGCTTCTAAAATTAAGCTGATATTCTATTCCATTTCCTTGTCAGGTATTGCTATACATCATTTGCATAACGCTTCCTATTTCCACAGAAATATTCCCACGTTCTGAAAATCTCTAATTCCATTGTTGGTGCCGCTATTCAAATAACATTTGTAATTATCATCATCACCATCATCATCATCACATTGTTTTATGAAATAGAAAACGTGTAGAGGAGTTAAGTCATTTGCTGTACTTCTTACACATTTTTTTTCTCTTTGAATTAGAGATGAGAAGAAATTGCAAACCACAAGTTCTTGAGCTAATGTAAATTGGGTTACTTTTTCTGAAGCCATAAATAGCTAAGATTAATTCAGACAGATCTTGAATCTGTCCCCAAATATTCTGACTTCTAGTCTTGTAACTGAACCACTGAAGTATTCTTGGTCTGTTTAGAGACTTAGGAGGTAGATAGATAGATCTGCTGAGTGTGATAGTCTTCATTGATGTGCCCAAAACAATGAAACTTGCACTAAAAAAACAAGAATAAAAATTATACAAGTTCAAGTTAACAGTGGTTCTCCCTAAGGAGAAATAAATCGAAAATGCTATCTTCTTTTTTAATGAAAAAAGCCAAAAATTCAGCCATTCATTTAGAGAAAATAAGTGATTTTTTCTAGAATTGAGACTCAGTCAAAGTGTCTCTCATATTTTGAATCTGAATTAACTTTTTTTTTTCCCTTGTGAAAACTTTCCTTGAGTTCCCTGTCTTTTTATTATTCCTCTTCTTGTGTGTGGACTAGGATCTCTTGAGAAAGTGTTTGGGACAGAAGGAGGACAGGGCAGAAAAAGAGACTTCTTACCAGCTTTATTCAGAGAAACCTAGATCATCTAAAGATTACAGGCCAACAGCAAATTAACTTTCTGACCTTGATTAAGGCTGGGTTCCAGGCACTCTGAGTGACATAATCTTCTGTTCAGGCATTCGGGTAATGAGAGTGGGGACTGGCTTGGCGGCTGGCTCTGGCACAGTCACTGATATCCTTTGGAGTGGCAAGTGTGCAAACACAATCTCCCTTGTAAACCTTCTTGACCTGGTCCTTCCAGTTTTCTCCTTTTCAGGTGATGATAAGCCATTTAAGCCCATTTATATATCAGCTGCTAAAGACTGATTTTTATGGTATATGCAGAGCTGCAAGTGGGCCAAGCCTTTAGGAGGGTGATATAAGCCTTTTGGGGTGCATGTTGTGCCTACAAACACCCCAGTGTGGTGCTCAGTGGGCAGCACTGCTGAGGTCTGGGTGTGCCTCAGCAGCTCATGTGTCAAGGGGGCTGATGGGGGTGGTTTGTGCCAGCAAGGCAGCACAGCCCAGCCTAAAACCTTCTCTCCTCTTCTGCAAGAGGAGCAGATTGGTGAAAACAATGATCTGATATGTCTGGAGACAACACAGCTACAAGGCATATTAAAGTACAGAGAAGGCCACTTGGCCCATGCTGCTTACCTTGTTAAAATCCTCTCCCTGTTCCAACTCATGCGTCACATCAGTTGTCTCCTTCCTCTGACGAGCAGCAACAGACAGATATTGGAACACAAGGAAAAGGCTAAAGAGGATGCCTTGCTGCAAGCTCATAGTTTTGGGATTTTAATGTTGTTTTCCCCACAGTAGAAATTTCATTGCCATTAGCCATTCAGCAGAGCAGAGGGAGCCCTCAGAGCTTTCAGGACTAATATATGGCACCTAAAGTTTTGAGACCCTAGAAAGTTTGCACTGAGCGCTGATAAAAGGTAACACAGGAAGAAAACTAGAAGGAGCTTTGAGGATGAAACTACAACAGCTGAGAGGCACTCATCATTATCAGAAAAACAGGCACACTTCCACACAGGCACCTATAGAAAGTGGCTGCTAGCTGTGTTAAAAGTCACAAAATCTCTCTCCTGACATCAAGCACAACCCCATGTAAGCAGAAAAATACCAGAAACAAGCAAACCCAAGAGTTATATGCACAGACACACATACCTTCATGACTAGAGAAGAAAACAGGCCAAAGTGTCTCTGTATGTTCAAATAATTGAGAAGAACACAATACCCCTAGGGAACCAGATTTTTTCTGAAAATCTATTACTGGAAATCCTGTTTGCTAAACTTAACAGTCTGACATGGGATTCCTCACATAAATCACTGCAGTCAGGCAAATGTAGGAATCCCTCTGAGGTCTTCATAATACTGTCAAGAGATATCTGTGTGTTAACCTCCCTCCTGTGCAGCTATTTTTGTTCTTCTCCTTATTTTGCAGACACGAAGGGTATAATTTATTTTAATTATTTGTTTTCAAGTTGAATGGCTACAGTCTCTGAACAAGAAATATCATTAGGCTCCAGCATATCACATAGCATTGTCAAGATGCTATTCATTTGGTAGGCACACTGAGAGAATGACAACATTTTCATTTAATATTGATAAGCTGAATGTATTTATGTATAAAGCTAGCACACCAATTTATATTTCAATAAAATATATTCGATACTATTGTGGCAGAGATCTGGAGCTAACAACATTATCAAAGGACAAAAATACACAGAGAAAGTAAATATTATAGCACATTTATAATTTACATACCTTATGAGGTTAGGACCTTTATCTTTCTCACAGTATTTTTACTAGAGTGTGATAAAGACAAATGTTCTGTAATGTACCTTTGTCTTCACAGTATGGATAGTGCCATTCTTTACTCATTATGGGCAGAGATAGAAACAGAAGTATGTTTCAGTGACCTGTATTTTATCCATGATAGGTTCCTTCTTCATCCTTGTACGTACTGCAGCACTTGAAGTAAATTACTTAATATACATTTAGCTGAATTTGCATCTGTGCATTGTCCATACAGATAGTTCAGAAAGTCCTATTTCAATCCAAATGGGGAGCAATATCACTGGAGAGAAGGAAATTAATCTGAAATAAAAATATTGCAAGACAAGAATTGGGACTGAAACCTCACAATGATAGCACAGAATGTCTGTGATGTTCCTTTATTATTTTAGAATTACAAGGAAAACATGGACCTGACAATTAAGACTCAGAGGGTGAAAAAACAGCTCTTAGCCATAACATCTGTCTCAGAAGACCAATATCACTGAGAGTATCTTGCACTGTGCCCTGTGCTTCCCACTGCTGCAAGCAACCACTCTGCCCCCTTGCCTTCTTTCCTTCCATTGGACCAGCTGTATTTTCCACAGCAGGCACAGGAAGGTTTGAATAACACCCACCCAGCCAGCCAAGGGAGGCAGGTAAGGGAGCTGTGGAAGTTTCCACGTTACCAAGCTTACACATGGGAATCCCTAATGGAGGCTGCTGTGTTGGTTTTGTGTGATAGATAAACCTTAATTATCCACCCTATTTACATTTTACCCCTATTTACCGGGGGTTTCTGTGTCATGGACTGCAAATTGTGTGTTCAGTACCTATTATTGCCTGAAAGGCCTGTGGATTTATTTTTCCTTGTAACACCACTGTATATTAATGTAATATTTTCCATCTGAATCCCTAATGGTAGTTTCACAATTAAATGAAGAAAACTTTACAACATTCTTCTAGAATATTCACAACCCTGATTTTACACAGTCCACAATTTAGTTGAGTTCAGCTTGAGCCCTTCATCTTTTTTACCTCCAAACACTGACCAAAAATGCTAATGGCTATCTCTTGGGAAATGCCCCTTTTGACAGAGCCTATTTTCACCATTAATTGGTATCTAATACCACCACAGACTTGTTTTCATTCAGAGAAGCCAGAGTGCTTAATCTAACATGGGAAAAAGCCTCTCCAGTGGCTTTGCCTCTCTTGTCCCGCATTCTGTCTGTGAATAGCATAGCTCTAAGGAATACATTATTACTGCTGCAGACCACTGCACGTGATTCAGAGACCCTTTATATCATAGCCAAAAACAGATGAAGAAGAATTAGGTCCTCTGGGATCTAGATATTATCTAGTTCAGCTGAAGCGATTCTCACTTGGTTTATCTGAGAGTGATTTTACATTTTAATTTTTAATAAATCTTTAATCCATCTAAAATGGGGGAGAGCAAATAAAGCAGAATCCCTCTGCTGCTTCCTTCCTTCCTTTCTGCCTTATTCATTTTCCCATTTTTTATTTTTTTTTATTTCCATATTCCTCTGTTTTTTGAAGCTGTTGATTGAACAGGCTCGTATTTCTTTTATGTACTGTGAATCGCTAAATAGGAGCTGGCAAGGAACTAGACTTTTTTTTTCTATCTTCCTTCTTTTTTTATTAAAAAACATCTGTGAAGGCACCTCTTTATATTGCATTGAAAGTTAGAGGCAAGTACAGTCACACTAGAGTTAAGGTTGCCCTGTATTCTTTATAGATTCTTTCCCTTTCTCTTTCACCTCCTCCTTCTTCTAATCTAACTTTTCCATACTATTTCTTCCTACTTTCAATTCTTTCATTTCAGCAAATTTCTTTATCACACTTTGTCTTACCATGGTCTAGTTCCTATATATTCTTTACAGAGATGTGTGTATATTACTGAAACTCCCTCAGAACCTTGAAACGTTTTATTTTAAAAGTAGTTTTATCTCAGTTTCATAAAGAAAAAGATTAACTTTGGCTCAAAGCTGGTCTGTGAGGAAAAGTCCCATTTCTAAATGCACAGACTAGACAGAACACAGCCAAGTCTCAGCAGGTAGCCATTTTTTGCCAGCAATTTAAAAACAAAAGCTATGAAATACAGATACAGAGGGGGAAGCTGAACAGTGAATGTAAGAGAAATGTTATTTACTTCAATCTTCACAACTCCAAAGTCTGAAAAATCAGTGTGGACTGAGCCTGTATCTTACACGTAATTACATGTAATCTGAAGAGCTGAAGTGGAGAGGATTAGTTTGCTCCTAGTTCCAGCGAATGCTCACAGCCTGATTGTATTTTCAGGGCACTGGTGGGCAGCAACAGATGGTGGTCATTTCCCTGGCAGGCCATAGCAGGGATAATTACCAGACACAGTTCCAAGGTTTATGATATTATAAACCTCTCTTTCATTTCTCATTCACTGCATGTGGAAAGTATGGCCTTTTAACTCCTTTCTTATTGATTTTATACTAGTGCAACACCTTTGCCTCTAGTGATTTTGAAATGATTCAGTGGTGAAGTAAAACAAGAAATAGACCTTTTAAGTCAATAAAAATAATAAAAAAACCCCTGATCTTACTGCTGATTTTTTTTGCATTTGAAGAACAGCTTTGTGTTGATTAATGAAATTAAACACAGTAATTGCTAGCAGAATTTGATGCTGTCCTTTAAAAAATGCTGATGCTTAGAATGATTCTGAAATAAATTAGTCAGTGAGTTAATTATGCCTACAAAACCAGTAACACTTCGAATGTGCCAGCCATAATCCAGAATGCCTGTTTTTAACTGGACTAGCTGAAGCATTTTTGGATTAGTCTGTTCTGGATTAGTTTCAGTACAGCAAATAAGGAAGATAAAACTCAGGCCTTTGGGAGTAAACAGAATAGATGTTAAGTCAAGTTAGAGCACATGGGTCAAGAGCAGACACAGATTTTAGCAGCACATTCTTCTTCAGACTGCTTTTTAGAAAAGGGAAAGAAATTAACTGCTCTTTGTGTCTGTAATAACAATGAAGAGACTCACTCTTCTGATAAACTTAATTAAATGTGGTCAAATTGGCTAAGTCTGAAATTTAGCACATTTCAGAGGTTCAGTATCTGAGCAGGGAGTTTTTACCCCCTCAGTCCAGAAGGACATTGAAAAGCTTCAGCATCAGGCCAGCTCAAGTTCAACAAACAAAAGCAAGAAGTTCTGCACCTAGGGCAGAATAACCTTGTGTGTCAGCACAGGCTGGAAGCCAGCCTGCAGAGCAAGAGCTGCACTGGAAGCACTCTGGCAGGCACTGTGGATGCCTAGCTGGAAAAGAGCTACAAAGTGTGCTCTCACAGCAACCAGGCAAACTACATGCACATGTTGGGAAGGGGGCAGCTAGCAGGTCATTTATTACACCCTTTAATTCAGTGCTTGCTGAGGTTCACTGGAAACACTGGTTTTTGAACTCCCCAGCTTGAGAGAGATGTGGAGAATTCTGAGAAAATCCTGTAGAAGGCTAAAAGAGAGTAACATCCTTACAACACAGCATTTGCAAGAAGAGACAGGAGGCTGCGCTTGTTTGGCTCAGAGAGTAGGTGGCTGTAGAGTCTGCAGCTACACAGCTAGAAGCAAAATGCAGCCCATTCTTCTCACTGTGGATGGTAGAGGAAAGAGATTGTTGTTGTGACTGGAGAGCAGGGCTGGAAGGTGTTATCATGAGAGGCTGTGCAAGCTCATCCTTGGAAGTTCTCTGGACTCCAGCAAACAAGGCCCAGGCTGGCCTGATTGAGGGCTGGTGACAGCTGGGGTTTGAGAGGCATGCTCCTCAGGGTGACCTCCTTTTCAACCACCATCTCTACCATTCTCTTGCAAGTTTCCTTTCATTTTTTTGTGCAGTACTTTGATGATGAACCCGTGTCTTAAAAAAGTGCTCTCCACCCTTTCCTTGAAGTGGAAATGTAATAGGTGACACATTTTGCTATGGAGTTTTTGGAAAGCAGCACTGGCAACAGTGTTACAAAACAAAGAATATAAAACCCCCAGAATACCAGTAAATTTTTATGCATCATGAGTTAATTTATTCTCTCAGTTTCTAACCATATATAAACAGGCCAGGGACAACTAGAACAGCACAGGAGTCACTGAAATACAGCCCAAGGGGAAACGGATGTGCTTTGCACTCCCACCTTCTACACCTCTAAGGTATTTGGTGTCCATTGGGACAGTTGTCCCTTACAGAAGCTGCAAACTGCAACTTCACTTCTATTTGAAAGCCAGAAAGTAATACAGTTTGGGATGAAAATAAATTATGAGAATTTAACAGAGTAGAAAAGATATAGAGAGCATAGAGAAAAAAACACTTTATTTTCAAAAAATAAAAACAAAATGAAAGGCAGGGCATGTGTAACAGTACAAAATTATCTGACTAGAGAAATTCAGGAGTCTTTTTTGCATCTAGTTAGACAAATAGCCAAAGGGTCAACATACTTCTTTTAGGCCAAGTAGTTTCCTAAGGTTACGATATATTGCTATGGAGATAATCTATGGTATATATCTAGTACTCCTTTGTCTCTAATTTTGTTTCAGATATAGAAAATATTATACCCCCTTGCAAAATTTTACTTTGTATGTGGGTTATTATTGGAGGTAGGTGAAGAAGAGTTTCTTGTTTTGTAGAAGCTGTTAGAGAAAGTAAAAAATGTTCCCCTGTATCTTATCAGAGGGCCTCTGAGACCTTCTTAGGAAGTCTTGTCACAGTGACCTCTCGTGACGTTTCCCTTCATATCTCACCAGAACTGATCCTTGGCAAGCTCAAAAGCAAGGAGAAAATGAGAAATGACAGAAGATACTCTTCCTAGGAGTAAATATATTGCCTCACTGAAGCTCTTATCCTTTACTGTCCCTGAGTAATAAGTCCTGGAGTTGGCTTGTGAAGTGCTGTAAGAAAATGAAACCGTGGTCTGTGAGATACTAATAATTCTTGAAAGAAGGAGGGGGATCTTTCCTGTCCTCTGATTAATGCTTCATGCAGTGCTCTAGTCCATTAGAGACATAAAGGTGCCTTTAACAGGCCCCTGAGCAAAGTGCTTTATGCAACGTGCTCCCTGTCCTTGACACAGAGACAGAGAGTATCTTAAGCAGTGTCTCCGACTAACACAAAGTATTCAGAAACAGAGGAATGCCTCCAGGGAGCTTTTTCTGCCAACAGAAATTAGAGCAGCTCATGGTTATTCTAACTTAAAGGAGAAGCCAAGTCGTGCTCTGGGCTATGGGGTGGTAAAGGTGCTGACCATGCCTGGCACTCATCCCCTGCTCAGTGGCTGAGTGGAGAGGCCATGGCAGAGCTTCCCTGCCCTATCCTCCTGGACTGTGAGGGCATCCTGCTGGTCCCAGCCATCACTAACACAATCAGGGGCAGGTTTAGCCCCTACCAAAATCATGAAGGTAGCAAAATTTCAGAAAATTTTTGTATTTTATTTGTTTAGCGCAACTTAAACCATCCTAAACCATTTAAACAAGGAGGATTGATGTTTCAAATACATTTTCATTTCCAAGCCAGACTGATACAGACAGCAGCATGCACTGACTAATGGCAGTGCTACACTACTATTCAATAGTAGAGCTGCATTAAATGTCTTTACATGTAAACAGGTGCTACAAACCCCTTTGTGGGCCCTGCCTGGTAACATTTTTAAGTCCACATATGTGTGCACTATAAGGCCTGATTGCTGTATGATCTTATCTGTCATTTGAATATGGTTTTCTTGTAAGTGTTGAGAATTATTATGAAAGATTAGCCCATCCACTCAAATAAAACAAAAAACTGCACAATGAAACTACAGAAGTTGGGCTACAGAAAACAGTGATTTAAAGATCTGAAATAGAAAGGATGACTGGTAATGAAAGGAACAGTTTGAGAATTTTAACAGACAATCAGAAATTTTGGGAAAAGGGAAAGTAATAATGGAAGAAGGAAAAGATTATTTTTGTGTAGTATTTTTCCTAGACTACTCTCCAAGATTACTGTGATAAGACCATGAGTTTCTCAAGATCACCAGCACAAAAAACTAATATAAACTCACAGTAAGAGTTACAGAGCTGACAGAAGTAGCCAATCTGTTGTCACTCTTCTGGTCTGTCACTTAACATCTTTATGATAAGCATCATGTTAAACCTGAGTACTTGAGCAAAAAGATTATTTCCCACCAATAATCCATCACATATTCCACCAATGTCATGTTTCCCACAAGGACATTTTCCTTCAAAGTATTTTGCACCAAAGCACTCAAAAGAGAATTATGAACAGCAAAATTTTTAATTAGTAGTACTCTTCTTCTACCTCCAAAATTTTCTTGTATTTAGGATCTCAGTAATATTCTGTGGTTCCACAGAAGCTCTTTCAGAAACAATTTTACTATCAAAGGTGGAAGCCAATGTCAGGAACCTCATGTTACTGTTTATGCAACTGAAATACCTGCCAAACAACTCATCCTCTGCTGTGCTCTTGCACTTGTCTATTTCTGTATACCAGCTATGGTATTTCCTGACGTGTATGTACCCTCATGGTATCTAATCACTGACAGTCAAACACTCCACTTAGGTATGGCTCCAGCAGTGCATAGGAGCCATAAAAAAAACTTAATGAGCTTCCTGGGGTTTGCCTGTAATAGAGACATGTGCATGTGGCATAGAGCTGCTTGGCACTAATTCTGAAAGGGATAAAAATAAAGGTGTCAAATCTAATACAGGAAGCCTTTCTCCAATGGGAGAAAACTATCAAGTGATGAATTTATAGAAAACCATTTTAAAGTGCTAACCTAGAAATTAATGAAAAGATCTCAAACTCCAGAAAATGTCTGCATTTAAATAGCTTCTTTCACAAGTGGTATGGCTAACAAACTTCTTCCAATATATTTATGACTTACATCCTTTTATCCTAAGTCCCTCTCTACAGAAACTCTACTTCTCTCTATGAATTCCAGTATCTTTCTTTGTCAGTTTTGCAGTATTAAGACCTTCCTCAAAATCCTCTGAAATCCTCATACTGTTCTCCCATGCCCATCCCATCTCCCCCCAAAACCTAGTAAGAAAAAGGAAACGGCCATGAATGTGAGACAATTTTTTTTTTAAAATAACTCATCTAGCACAACCAAACAGATCAACTCAAACTCCCCTTATTTTTTCCCCAAATTCTCATTATTGAAAAAATATCTTCCCTCAAGACAACTATTGAAAATTGAAAGCAATTTAAACCTCTGGGAGGTTTGAAAAACTTTTTTTTCTCTCAAAATTAAACTGCTTAATAGGTTGAAAAATTACTTGGGATAATAATAAATGTTTGCAGAACAAATAAAACCAGATGACCACAAAAAAAACCAAAAACCTATAAATAAAACTAGGAGTCCAAGAAATCTGATTTTTACTATAACTTTGAAGGACAGATGGAGGCCCTTCCTAAATAAATATTATACTTTTTTCCCATCATTCCTGAATTTACTACTAGTTTCATCCCATTGCTCTTTCTCAGTCCTCCTCCTGAACATCCCACAATTTTCAGAGTGAGCTCTGTGTTACATCTTGGCACTACAGCAGCTGCAGTGTGGAGGTGTAGAGCTGGGAAACCAAGGGAGAGTCTGTGCCCTGTTAAAGTGGGATTTAATTCTTTAACCAGAGCCCCAAGGGGATATCCCAGGACCCAGAAAGTACTGGTAGTGAGCTACAGCATCATGTCTATGCACCATCTTCCCAATCCTCGATTTCCATGGGAAGAAAATCCAGATATGTACACAAGGAGATAGAAACATTCCTATAGAAACATTTAAGGGTCCTCTGTATTTTTTTTTCCTAGTGCTCATTTTCATTTTACAAACAAGAATTTAATTTCTGTCTTTACAAGTTCCTTTTATTATCTTTCCTCTCTACCTAAAAATACAATAAAAAGAGCAAAACCACATAGACATGAGATACATTGTAATAATATCTTTAAAACCTAAACGTTTTAAGATCAGACAGAGAAGTATATGTATATTTTATGAAGTTTGCAAACATTAGGTACTCTCTGATAAAAATATGTTGTGTTTTATGCTGAGGAATACCTGAGATAGAACATTTTCTGTTATTTCAGATGTACACTTGAACTTTCTACTTAAACTGAGAATTGAGTCAGCCAGTTCTACAGTCCCACAGGCTTCCTTGTTTCGGTGATGAATGGCATTAGCTACTTAAAATCAGTGTTTCAACTGTGCAACCTTAAATAGTTCTCCACCTAAGATATATTCTGATCAATTGTTGGGAAAAGCTTTGAGATTTGAGGCTATATGGCCACTGTGCAACATTTTGCTAAGAACTAAAACAAGGAGAAAATATAAATAACCATTAAATAGTAACTTTAAATGAGGCAATAATTTGAAGAAAAACAAGTGCAATCTATACTGCAAATTCAAAGTGATGCAAATAGAAATTTTATCTTTTTACTAGCTCAGAAAAAGTTGTGAAACTATGCTTTAGGTTGGAGTAGTGGATAACAATTAGAATAAATTTTGGCTGTTCTACTAAATTATAAGCTCAGCTCTATAACAGTGTAGAATTACTACTGACACCATCAAAAATATCAAGTTAATCAATTTTGAAAATTTTGAAAATATTTATTTTAGTTTTCTTTCCCACAAAAAGTATGTAGCTGTAAATTAAGACATTTGTAGTAACTCCAAAAATTGAGAGTAAGATTTATTTATTATGGCTCACTTTTTATCTGTAGTTACTTTTTAGAGGTCTTGTTTAGAAAGCTGCTATGAGGTTTTGTGTAAGGAAGTGGAAAATAACCATATGATGCTCCCTATTGTACTAGAGATTTTATTTGACATTCTTGATGCTTATTTCGCCATCAAATCAAAGTTAGTTTCTCAAAAAAGGTTACTTAGCCAACGATTTTGTTACTTTTCAAAGCCATCTATTTATTCTCATAAAAATGGTTATTGTTTTATACTTTTCCTACCTGTGTAAGAAAAAGAAAACAGGGAAGAACAGAACTGCATATGGTGTTCTCCAAATTTGAATCTAAAAACTGCTAGCAGCAGTAAAGAACAAACTGCCAGAGCTACAGAAACATGCTAAGCAAGAGTTCAAAGATAACCAAATAATCTCAGTCACGTTTTCGCATAAGCAGTCCTACTACAAACAATGGGAAGAGTCATACCAGAACACTTAGGTAACATTATATGAAGTTGCAGTCTTCTTAAAAATTATGAGAAATGTTACCATTTTTTGCACAGACATATTTGTGAGGAATGTTACGTAAAATCTGAACCTAATTGGTCTTAATAAAGACTGTGGAGATGCATCATTCCCTCACTTGCCTCATCCATGTATTGACCTTCTTTTTCCCTGAAAAACATTCCCGGTATGAATAATAATTCAGCTGGTTATGGTAGACTTATAGGGATACACTTAGTTCTTTTCATTGACAAACGTTGCGGATTTACAGTACACTGTAAAGACTAAAGTGCAGGCATAATTACCTCATTTCTTCCTTATACAGATGATTTCTGAATTCTTACCACCTCCACACTTATGACTCATTCCTCTAGTAAGTCTCCTGAAGGAACAGCCCAAGACATGTCAAGCAGAAACTGTGCTCAGCCAAAAGAGCAGGCATGTTGCTTCTGGTTCCCCTCCAGGTACTGAGCCCCAGAAGAGCAGAGAGCCGCATGATGTTCGTTTCCTGAAATGAAAAAGATCTGTGCTACTGGCTCGGCCAAAAGCAAATCTTTGCACTGTCTCTACTAGGAGCGTGTCCCCTGTGGATCACAGTGCCTTTCCATACCATACCTTAAGGATTCTGTTTTTAAGACTGTTTTAGGATCATATGATAATCTGATATATACACAGCTGTAATTACATTTTTGACTAATTAATTATTCAATTCATATGAAATACATCTGAGACTATATTATTTGATATATTTTTCACAGATGCTCTGGTATAATTCCTTCATTTTTACATTATAGGCTGCTTGCACAAGAAATTCTCAAATCTGTACTTGTGCATCAATAATGATAATTTTACTTGGTCAGCCATATTCTGAACTCCTTTCAGCTTTCAGAACAGAATTCTTTCAAAATGCTAACGAGATACACAGTTCATAGGGAGTGTCCTCTCTTTGTACACACTGGAAGTGGTAAGGTCAGAGTCACCAGCTGGACTTTGCATTCTTGTGACAGAGGCAGACTGTCCTCTCTGACTCATCCCTACATCGTGGTGAGGAAGCTGACAAGGAGGTTCTTTTCCCTGTCTCTTTTTTATTACATTGTCCCACTGCTATTACATTAATAGCCTTGTTCAGTACAACAAGATTTTTATGCATGTGTTTCCTTGTTGTAAGTATTACACTATGATGAAGAAGCAAATGCTTTTTTTCAGGGGATGTGTTGAACGAATATCCTTCAGGGGATAAAAGCAGGTCAGCTATTTCAGTAGGCAGCATCTCCAGATGTAATTACTCTATGAATTATATACACAGATATAAACTCACAGACACTTCTGAACTGAACTGGCATTTGTAAAAGGAGAGGCAGCAAACTGAAGAAGATAATTTTCTATGGCAATGATCCTACAACATGAGTTGTATCTGTCTTGTACAGACTGACTTCATTTAACTCCTGAAAATAGGTCTTGTACACACTGACTTCATTTAACTCCTGAAGAAAGGCTTACTTTTATGTCAGCTGATGTGGTTACTTTGGTTTCTAAATCATGTCATAGATACTGTATTTAAAGAATTCTTTTCAGAGACTGGAAGAAAGAAAAATTGGAAAGAAGGTGCAATTATGAACAGAGAAATTGTTCTTTATGATGTGAGGTACAAGAAGTGTCACAATGCTCTGAACTAATGAAAGTCTCCTATAATACAGGAAACAGTAAAAATAGAATCTCAAATACATTGAACATATGCCTTAGGAATCCTTTAACAGATAAAATTAGTTTATTTCAGTTGCCAGAGAGATAAATGTTGGTCAGACCATATAAACAGAAACACAACCTCAAAAATTTACTAATAGCTTAAATAGTTATTGTCAAACAAGTATAGAGATGAGTACCATAATTATGTCATGTGCATATCTTTTTCAGTGCCAGATTGCAGTGCCCACTGATGACAATCACCATTTTGTGAACGTAGCTGTTTATCTTGACAGAAGAGATAACCATCTCTTCCTCTGAAAGCAATCAGAAAGTTTTCATCAGACTTGAACAGTGATGTATAAGGAGTAATTCTGGAGGATATTATGTCCTGTGGGCACGTTTTTCCCTTGCAGTCTCTCAAACAGTTTATTTTCAGCCTAAGATTATTTGCTCCTACTTTATACCAGCAATATTACATTTTCTAGTTAATGTGACTATGAAAGCAACAGAAGGGAAGAATTTCAGACTTCTATTGCTCCAGCTATCTCCTGCCCATATATTCAGGTATCAAGAGCAATGGAAAAGCATTAACACAATTTAGAATTTTAGACTTCTAGAGACAGCAGTTATTTGGCCTATGTTTGAAAAGGTCTGCCACAAAATTAGGCCCATATTTGGAGAGAAGACACTGGAAGTCAAAGCAGATGCAAACCCACAGCCTACTATTATCCACATTTAGTGTGAGCGGTGAACAAAAGTTTAACTCAACTGTATCCTTCTTGATATAAGGTAATATTTTTAGATGTAAATGTTGTTTTGCCATCTGTGGTTGCTATCCCTAACTTTTAGGGATTGGGATGAGACTTCAGTGGGAGGAAGAGTAGAAAAGAGTTGAAGCAGGAAGTGGATGAGGAAGGGAATTAGCAACCAAAGGCTGTGTGCAGTATTTACTGGGAAAGTAAACATGTTTTGTGAAGAGTACCACTATGAATATTAACTAGAGGTCAGACAGACAGATTTAGGAGTGTATTTGTGAGATGGTAACTAGAACGTCCTCATGACATTATTTTTTCACTTTGACTGTGATCAGTAAAGCTTCTTTTATTTGTTTCCGTCAGATTATGTTAAGTCATCACTGAAGAAAAAGAAAACAATCTGCTTTATTTGCTTCATAAATATAATTATAAACTTGCCAGAACCAGGTTAACCACAAATTAACATGACAGCAACATTCACCTTCACATGGATTATTTATGAAGAAACTTTGATGGGCTAAAGCTACTGATAGGACCAGGTGTTGCTGTAGAAGCCAATAGAGTTGCTATAGTGACAGGGCACAAGAATGGTCTAAAAGGTATGATAAATGACAAACATCTTGCAATCTGCAAGCCAGAAAAGCTTTTCATTTAGTAAATACTTGCTACATCTGCAAGTTTATTTTCTCATGTGGGAAAAGGCAGGTATATTGTATCAGGGTTCACATTAAACTGATATACTCCCTTGGATGTTTTATGCCTATAAACACTGTGCTGATCTGAATGTCAGTGGAGGAACTGAATTACTCTCTTCTGCTGTGCAGATAGAGATAGTGTCTCTTCCTTTACTCTAAGCATTAGACTTAACAAATTCCCACAAGATGATTCTTCTCAGTACCTTTGGAGTTACCAGTGTATGCTATCTGTGGTGGCACCAAATCTTAAATATTTAAAGTCCATTCACCTTTTTAGATCTCTGAGCTGCCGTGGAAACTGGTAGCAGATTTTCCAAATAAATAATACAACATAAACCTATTTTATACATCAGTTAACACTTCCAGGCTAAACAAAACAAAACAGGAAAAAAACCAAAAAACAAACCAAAAAAAAAAAAAAAAACCAAAAAAAAAACCAAAAAAACCCAAATTCAGAACCCCCATAGACATAGTAAAAAGAAAGCCTAGAAATTTTAGTAAAGCTGTTAATAAAATCTCAGAGCTGTCTTTACAATGTCAGATCTTCCTGTGTGATAAATGTTGCATTCATTGATGTTTACATGTTATAAGGTTCTTTTTTTTTTTCCACCTACTGAACTGCAGGAGGTCAGAGACAGTTTATGAATATATACTGACAAGGCTTAAGACAGGAAGTGGGAATCACAAAGCTAAGAAATGACACTTTTGCAATAGCATAATGTTGAATATTGGTGGCAAATTAGTATTAAACTTTGAAGCAATACCTGCAGCACTACACCCGTATGCAGAAAGCTTGAAGTCATGCCAAACTAATCAATCAATCACTTGAATGCTAGGAAAGTCACATTTCAAAATGTTACTGGCTACAATGGACACTTGAAGAATCAATCCATTGCAGTCTCAGCTGTATAATATATTTAAGGTTCAAATTAATCCTTTAAATTGCCTTCTGCATTTTTGGTCTAAGTCAAACTGTTACTTGTCCACTTGCTTTTTCTCCCTTCCACATCTCACAGTAAAAATACTAAACTTCAGTAGAAATGGCTATGACTGCCTTCTTTTTCCAAGACAAGAAACTTCTGTACTTCTGAACTTGTAGAACAACAACACAAGAACAAGCTCCAAAACCCATAAATTTCAGAAATCATCATTGTTCATGAAAACAAACTATAGTTTATTACTTCAGACATATGATGTGTCCTGGGTATGTGAAAGAAAGTCATCACCAAAACGACTGTATTTTAAGGTCTGGAAAAGCAGCACACCCAGCATGAGTTTGCTGCAAGCTGCTAGAAATAAACTTTACAAAATGTTGAGTTGCATCTTCTGTAGCTCACAAGGTTATGCAACAAGCATCAAAAGCAGGGGGAGGTGACAAGGGAAGAAAAGTGTGGAACTCTATTCAACCTCTACTCCAACACAAAGGACTGTTTCATTCAACCAAAGTCAACTTCGCATCACAGCAAGTTGCCATAATTCCATCCCAAGCAGAGGGAGGAGGAAAAACTCCCACTGACTGAACTGTGAGCAAGAAAAAGATTAGGGTTGTGCCCCCCATAATGTTGCATATTACACAATTAGCCTTTTAATGCTCGCTTCAGTGCAGCCTCATTGCATGCCATGGAAGGAGTGATGAGCACAGATCCCTCCTTAAGGGCTGGCTTTACTTGGGGGCTTCTTCCTACCTTCACCTCCATCACAACTTATTGCCAAACAGCTTGCCCTTCCATTGCCATCTCCAGCTTGTTCCCCATCTCCTCAGGGCTCAGACATTCCTTTTCATTTTCCTCACCCTCTGATGATGCTCTCTTCCACCACATGTCCTCACAAAACCCCACAGCCCTGAACAGGGTGTGATAATCTGCATCCCTCAACAGCGGGATTCTCACCACCTGCTTCTCACTCTGTGGCCCAGGTTCCTTGTGTGCCTCTCACTTGCCTGATGGCTTGTGCTGCATGTGGTGGCACCCATCACCTTGGTCATCAATTCACTGCCATCCATGGCGAGCTGCCTTTCCTCAGAGAGATGGGGGAACTGCCCTGTGTGCTCACCAAAGATAAATCAGCAGAAATCTCAAGCTTGGAATGACATATCACTGTGAGAGGGAACTTTGCTAACTCATCTAGGCTGCTGCCTGACCTTGCAGTATCTGCCAGTCCTGTCCAGGTCTGGATTTTTACTTATAAATTGGCTTGAAAGGAGTCAAAAGAAAATAAACACGGGAGTATCCTCATCCTAGCCATTGGTCATACAATGGGGGATTTTCTAGGATGTACCGTATTGTATTACACAGTGCAAGACTCAGAATATTTTAAAGGTTTATGAAAAAAATTAAAAATTTACAGCCTTCTATCTCAGTTTCTCTCTCCTGAA
The DNA here is from genome assembly GCF_001522545.3 of Parus major. Classification (NCBI taxonomy): domain Eukaryota; kingdom Metazoa; phylum Chordata; class Aves; order Passeriformes; family Paridae; genus Parus; species Parus major. Next base: position 1,647,421 of record NW_015379261.1, on the reverse strand, counting down.
CACTGGAATATTCATGTTCTCTACTTTTCTCTCCAAATTCTGTTAATTTTATATGAGGCACCACATAAAGCACTCAATGAACTCGTGAACAGAAAATTGCAAATTCTCCATTTTTCATTTCTCATATCAATAGCAATAAAAAAACCCCCTAACTTAAGCAACAGAAGCTGATAGAATTTAAGAAGGCTGCAACAGTCTTACAACCCCAGAAACTTGTGACCTTGTAGTGAGCTTTGGAAAGACAAAGCACATCAGAGGTCTGAATTCAAATGAGCCAACAAAAAAAATATTAAGAACCAAGAAATCTTCTAGACTTCAGTGAAATCTATCTTCAAAGACTCACCATGTACAAGTTTTATATGCCTGCAGTACGTCAGGGTTTTTTGTTTGTATTTTTAAATACAAAATACAGACATGAAAAATGTTTATCATCATAGAGGAAAGGAAATGGACTGTTAATGCTATATGAAAATGTTATTTACAGAGGAAAAATAAAATACATTTTAGGCAGAAAGCCAGCTTTTTTTGAATTTTTTTTGCAAAAGTGAATATTCTTCAATCAAATGTATTTTAACTATGCTTACTTTGTTTTTATTTTAATTTAAAAAATAATAACTAAAAATAATTAAAACAAAAATAAATAAATAAAGCCACTATTTTTTTAGTTTCTCATAAGATCTTGTAGTTCAGAGGAAGCAGAGACTGGACAATAGCAAAAGATTAACTAGCAACACATATCTTTCTTGTTTATTACATGGGAGTTTAACACAGGACACACCTTGGATTTAAATTATCTACAATTTGAAGGGAGAACAGCATTTAAAATAAATAAACCATCATTCATCTCTAGGTGAATTTAGAATCAGCCTTTTTTTTATAAGGATGCTAAAATATTCCTCTACTTAAAAAATACTCAGAGGCTTTATTTCAATATTTAATAATAAGATAGGTGGAACAAAACATTTTGTTCTGCCTGGTACTGAATAATTTAGCTTTTTATTGATCTTTACAGACCTATTTTCAATATTTGGTTTTAAAATACAACTACTGAAATCACTTCTGGGGCTGCAAAAGACAAAAAGGAAATATGTACAGACAAGTCTTTATGGAATACAAATGTAAAATACAGGTTTAGATCAACTTTTGGTAAATGTTCTTTGCCAGACTCCACCAATATTCTTAGTATTTTTCTTGTAACATGCAATAAAATTTTAATGTGATGATTTACAAAAAAATCCCAGACTACATATAATTTATATTTTTTTCAGATTTAAAAAAAATAAACATTGTAAAATCATAGTCCATTTAAAATCTCTCCATATCATAATTCAGCTTTTATTTTTATCATTTCCTTTTGTGCCCTATGAGGCAGAATTATAACAGTAGACACTGAATAGAACAGCTTGAAGACTTGCAAAGGTATTTCTTATTATGTCAAATAACTTTTCTCCCACTCAGAACCATCCTAAAACCAGCCTATTTTACAGTGCCCATGAAAAGTACATATATTAGAATTTTAAGAGGAAGGCAGGAAAAAAGCCCACACCACAAACAAATCCTTGTTTCTAGACTGCCTTATCTGTCTTACTTAGAGCAATTTTATCATTTAGTCTTTCTGTTGTAAAGACTGTGTTTTAGTATACAATGTAAGGTAATGACAATTTATTTTTGTCCTGTTTGCACAACAAGAAAGTAGATGCAGTATATAAATTAATCACAGTAAAACATTCACAGAATTCTGCAATTAGAGCTTTCTTATTGAACAACTGCACTCCCACAAATGCTTTTATAAATCTTTATTTTTAGATGGAACAGCATTACCCACCTTGCATAATGCATTCTTTATGCACCAGGAGCAAAAGAGTAGCAAAATTAAGTACACAGTTCACAAAGTAATAATTTTGGATTATTACAGGTGATCATTCACAGGGATGGAGCCTAAATGGGTACAATAAATGCATGTACATGGCCCCTGTATGCCACACTTTCTCATGCTCTGCAACTGGGGTGCTTGCAAAAAGGCCTTTCTCTGAATATGGAAAAGCATGGCAAGTACTTAATGAGAAATGTTCTGTTTCTGTGAAAATACATCACATGTGAGCTGGACCAATAAAGAAACCAGTTGCAGACTCCTTTATGCTGTCTCTTCTGAATGAGTCTGGTTCCAAGAAAGAGGAGAGCTGGCAGACACAGGCCGAATTCAAAGCAGCATAAGTTTTGGTTTCATACAAACATGGAAGTGATTCCTTGAAGGGATTTCTTTCAAGTGCTTCTGTCCTTCAATCTTGTTTGAAGTTTAGAAGCATATAGTGTCATCATTCCACGACACCCAAGCCTTGAGAAATCCAGTAACAGATTAATGATGATCTTTCTTCAGAATTTAAAAAAAAAACAATAATAAAAAAAATCCACCAAAGATATATTTTGGATGAGCATTTTTTTAAAGCGCAGCAATATTTCAATGAAGAGTTATAATAATTATTCAAATTACCTTTTTTCAATGAGAAAAAAATAAAATTTAAATAATGTTGCCAATCAGAGTATGAAGATCAAGGAGAAAACACCCGTGTAAAAACAAAAAATTTTGACAAACAGCAGGAGAATACGAAGCATTTCCATATGTATTTGAAATATTTTTTGTATTGTCAAGATTCAGCTTACACCAAAGAGGTTCAAAATGAATCATACAGAATATCTTGCTGGAAAATGTGGAAGTAAGTTTGGACTATTCATAAGAAATTCTCAAATAAAAAAAGCCAAATAAGAGGCTAAAAAGTGAACAGAAGCCTGAAGAAAAATACAATTAAAATCTCGTAAAATGAGAGCTTCATTTTAATGACAAAACATAATTCAACTAAGCAATTTCAAATGGTTCTTCACATAGATGGTTTCACATTGCCAGATCATGATTCAAAATCAAATTATTAGAATATACTTTTTCAGATTACTCCTATTCATCACTATTTGATCTCACTCCAGAGCTGCACGTCTGTCTTGAGATAATAGGTCAATTTACTAATTAATTTTCAAAGATAGAGACTTCAGATGCACTTCATAAGAATGCATTTCTCCTATTAAAGTAAAATTACATGGGAATCTTAATAGTTTTAAGTCATATTTCTGCTAACCTAGCTATGAAGTTATGTCAGTTTGAGAAACTTTTTGCATGCAGAAGAATTACAAGTCTTTGATGCTCTGGCATAATGAGGAAAATCCATTTCTTGACAGCTTCATTTAGAGAAATCATAAAATTCCTTATATATTGTTCCACATACAGCATGTGTTAAATTATTGGGAATTTATTGATGCCTAATTATAATGGGTGACCAGTGTAGTGGTGCATAGAAATTATACAGAAGGGGTCTGAATAAGTCTCCACATAGCTTTATGATCAGATTTTAGGTATTATAAGCATGAAGGACTTCAGTCTCTAAGCAGGCAGTCATTGTTCCACAAGTGGAAACTTGAAGGCAGAAGGAGCCTGAGGCAGCACTCAGGGGAACACACTGCTCCTGACACCAGTCAGACTTTAGCAATGCATGTGAATGAGCAAATAATATAGTGAGCCTTTACCAAATGCACCTCTGAATCAATAGGAGGCTCCCTGGAACACAGCTTGTACAGGAGGTTGGAATGTTGTCAAGGCAGCCATGTCTAACATGTCTGTGCTTAGGTGCATTTAAAAATAAGTTTATGAAAAGGTAAAAAGAATCTGAGTAATTAAAAACTGTTTTATACTTATTAGAGGTATCTTCACAACCATGACTGCACAAGTTCATAATTTAGTTCCACTGCATTTCTCCTGACTTAATAAACAAAACACACGTGCACAATTGCAGACTGAAATCAGCCACAAAGGAAGCCCTAACTTTGAAAGACTACACAATTAGACTTTATCCAAAGTCACATGGATAGTGTTGATCTAGTTTTTGGTGAATAGAAGACATTTCAGGATCTACAAGATTTGTGTCTATTCTTATTTATTCATTCCATAGCAAGGAATTTTGTTGCATTAGGTATAAATTGGCCTCAGTTTCCGGACTTTTGTGGTACCTGGCCAATAGTTGTCCTAAAATTCAGCAAAAAAGGATAATCATTAACTGCAGATCTCAGGCAATGTTGAGACATTAATTAATCAGCTGCTTACTTAAGATGTTAAAAAATCCTGCCTGAGTAATTATACATGGCATAGCCAAAAATATAATAATATTCTATAGAATACCGTAATGTGATTCATGTGTAGAAACTTCCTGGGCACTACCTATAGTGTTTACTTTGGGAAATACAAACTTAGAAATTCATCTGAAGTCTGACATGTTGGTGGTGTATTTTAATTTATGGGAGTGATGGTTAAAGGTGATGTGAACAAACAATTGAGAATTGAAGCAGTAATTAGAGGAACCAGGGAAGTGTGGAATGATTAGGGATAAATAAAATAAAGTCATTTTCTAGTGGAGGGTGTCAGAAAGGTTCTTAGGGAGAATTTTAAATTATTTGAAATTGTTTTATGAAAATTCAGTATTATTATATGGATTAATGATCCATTAATGTCTATCATTTGTAATCATAATAAAGTTTACTACTTGAAGCTACATAAAATAATGGTGTATTTAATATATCACCATGAAGATGGAGCATCAAACTATTGCAGTTACACACTGGACAATAAGCTTTTTCATTATGTCATAAAGTAACAGTCTTCAGGACTCACAATTCTTACTCTTCAGCTCCCTCATATTCAATATAATACCTGAGGTATGCACACTGTTCTTTGGACTTAAACCTCCTCCTGTGATTTCTTCATTTTATATCATTTAAAAATAGTGTCAGAGGAGGATGTAACTTCATTTCCTCACTTCTGGAGCTTCACCAGCACAGTAGCCCCAGCAGCTGTCTGTATGAAAGTGAAGTGTCATTTGGGTGGGCCATTCAGATATGAGGACCCACATTCTCTGCATTTGCTAAGTGACAAGATTGCAGTGCCAGAAAAGACATTTAAAAACATGCTGGATTAAACATCCCTTTCCCTCATGAAGGGTCTACTTAGATGTTGGTAAAGAAAATAAATATCAGTGCCACAGTGCACGTGCACCATCTGTGTTCTCCATTAACCATTGCCAAAGTTTTATGCAGCCTTGGCTGCAGTTGGGGAAGCAGTGCATGGATCTTAAAGCCCAGCCCTAATTGAGCCTGAATTTTTCCAGTTTAGCCAGATGTGCTGGACTAAGATTACAGAAATATTGAAGTAGTAGCTCAACCTTTTGGGTGCAGAAGAAAACCGAGGTGTCCAGTACTGCACACCGCATGATCTTCGTTTGGGTGCTTCTCTCAAAAGGGAAGGAATCCTATCATTAGCAGTTTTGTTGAGGTGATGTTGACTCCAGCTGCAACATTCAGAACAAAACAGGTGTTCCCATCCAGCAAGGAACACAACAGAAATACATTAGGGACAAATGAAAGATTTTATAACATAACTGTTGTCAGATTTCACTTTTGGCTTTTTCAATATAGAAACAGAAAATATAAGTTAAGCAATAGTCTTTACCCCTCCAAAAAAAACCATAGGATTTGAGAATATATTGTAAGAAGCATAATTTTCTATGGGAAGAATGGCGGTCTCATGTCAGATACAGCTATGACCCCCTTGAGTGGGGAGGTTCACATTTCTGTTGTCCATGGTCATATAGTCTGCAGCGTGTTCAGGTGTATATTTTACAACAGTAATTAATAGTGTGGTTATTTTATGTGAACGCTTCCTGTAGTCTCCAAAGAAGCTAAAGCAAATGAAATGGTTTAATTCATTGAACTGAATTTAACCTGATCCTATCACAGTGACATTGATTGCGGATGTGTTGTAGCTATTCTGGGATAAATTAGACCTGATTTGCATATTAAAAGAAAATCTGAGATGCTTCCAAAGTTCAGAAATTGAATTTGATTCATAGAATGTTTGAAGCAAGAAAAGACTATCTAATCTGACCTGTTGTGTAACAGCACAAGGCATGATATGCATGCAGATCCTGGTTCTGATTCAGACAGTTTATGTGCAGATGTGCCTTCAGAAATGTAAAAGGTAACTATTTTGAACTACTATGTCTGACAAATGTGCCTAAAATTTTCAAAGTGAATATTATTTCTAGGTGATACTGGCATTAATATTTCTGATCTTGGAGAGAAATCCGGCAAGATCAACTTCTGGTAATTTCGTCTTCTTTTCTGTCACCTTCAGCAGTTGTATCTCTTGGTTAGACAAAAAAAAAAAAAAAAAAAAGACTGTACATTCTTTCATATTCTTTCATAGTTCTTTCATACTGCATCTGACAAGGAACTAAAATGAAACACTCAGTGCTACCAGAATAATTTAGTTGATAATGTAGCTACCGATCTCATTCAGGCCCTTCTGTCTGACAGTGCCACATCTTGATGTCCAAAGTTAAACAATAATAACTCCACATTATTTAGGTCTCTACCACTTCACAATGCATCCACTGGCAAACTGCTTCCTTGAACAAACAGTCTCTTTCAAATTTGCTATTGTTTCATTGTCATCACAGTTTAGACATTAGCCTTGCACATTCTTCAGGAAGAGGATATCTAACCACCATAAAAAGAAGATACGACTCAAGATATAGGATAGTGGCTTGTAGTTTTTGCTTGTGTTTTTTTGCAGCTGCATCTGGTTTTGTCTTGTTATTGCCACAAGTTTCACAGCATTTCATATAAGACCTGTACCTCTTCTTTTCTTTTCTTTTGCTAAACTGTTGCTTCTGCTTGCTAGCACATGGTTTTGTTTCCTTCAGGGGAACAGCAACAAAAAGTCAAAACCAAATGCTGTAAAATATGCTTGCTGTTTCTTCTGCTGTAATAAGCTCCAGCCCACCTGGTTACAAGGCAACAGGTGTCTCTTCTAACATCTCATCTTTCAGGTGTTTTTAAAAGAATGTATTTCAGATCTTAGAAACTTTCAGGACACAACCGGTAGCACTACTGTGTGATAATCCACTAAATATCAGAGCAACAGCACCATTTTATCTGCTTTGAAGCCAATGAATGGATAAGCTCAATAGCACAGTATTCCTAGGGACAGGATTGTCACTAATGAGCAGGAATATTGGTGTGGTGCCATGTCCCTTTTACTGGGCTCCACTGCAGAGAGGATAATAAGGAAAAAAGGACAGATCTGTGATGTCCCTAAGTTCCAGAAGCTCCTATTTGCCAGTAAGCACCACCAGGGCAAGAAGCTTTAATTTTCTCTAATTCATGAAGCAAACCAGCCTGGCCAATGACCAATTTTAGATAGCTCAAAGCTATCTGACTTCATCACAGTACATTATACTATGCTAAACCTGTGCTGTGCTAAATCAAAAGAAATTCTCTGAAATTATTGAAGTGAATTCTCTTAAAGTTTCCTACTAAGAAATAGTAAATAGGAAAAAAAAAATCCAACATATTAATAAAACAGAAGTCCCCCCTAGCTGGTATGCAACTCCTAGATTTTTAACGTTATAAATTGTATGTACAGTGCTGACTCTTAAGCAGTATTTGTCTATGACTTTAAAAGGTTACGCATTAAAAGATGTTGAACTAAATTCTAATTAACTGTGGGAAATCTTGCTGCAAGATGAGTGGGGTGAGAAACAATTGACTTATTACAGAGCTTGAAAAAGAGCAATGAAGAGGGAATGAAAGCCCTTGAAGTTATTATTAGGTTGCAAAATTTGTGAACTCAACAGTATCTATGGGCAATCCAATTTAAATCCAATTCATATCAATTTTAAGTGATTTCTTTCTCACATAAAACTAAATCAATGAAATATTGAACAAAATTAATAAAAGTGTCCATACGGGAAGTTGCACAGTTTTAAACAAAAGAGCTCTAAAAATGACATCATGAAAAGCAATGTAGCTCATGTGAAACCAAGTGATAAGATCATCTGCTGATGAATAGGAATAAGAGACACTGCAGAGACAAAGAATTCAGTTTGCACACAATCTGTTCTATTTTTGAATATGCGGTAGAGGCCCTAAATGTTATCCCTGTTCTTTGGAAAGTCCTTTTGCAAAACTCACTGACATTGGTAAGGATAGCGGTAGGCCCCTGCTACTGATTGCTTCTGCCTGTACATGGCCACAGGCAGGCTGCCAGTAACCTAATGCAAACCTAGATCCTAAAAATATTAGGCTAAATAATGGACGAACTGTGACACACACACATGCATGTGTTGTGTATAATCACAGTGAAATCTCTGAAATTTCACTGGTAACTCAATTAGGCCATTATCATCAAATTGCATTAGAGCCAGCGTTGCTGGGCTTAATTCTTAGAAAGGCTGTCAGCCAGGTCTCTCTCCTATGTTACAGTTCTGGACTTACTCACACATTAAGACTTAAAACTTCCAGGAAATCATCACAGATGATGGAATGGTGTAGTAGTGTCCTCTCATTACCAAATTTCTATCCCAGATGGCTTGGCAGTAACACGCCTCCAGGTCCTGCTGTCAGACAGGAGCTTCATCTGAATTACCTCTATTCCAGGCTCCTGGACACCTTCCTGCACTCCTTTCCTAGACATAATGTCTTCACCAGGCATTTGTTCTCACTATCCTTCACCCCACTGAAGCAGAATGGGGACAGCTGTCTCCAGCATTAACGAGGCGGGATGAGCAGATGTGGGTGAAGGAGCCGCTTGCTGTATGACTGGTGGCCTTGGTTCAGCACAGAGACACGGCACCCGCAGCAGCTCCAGCGCCTGGGACACGCTCACAGCAGTTCCTTCACATGCCCTGAGCTCTTAGCGGGTAAATCGACATCCAAGTGCATCGAGCCAATTGTTCTCCTTGCTGAGCATGAATTTCTTGGTGCTTTAATTAATTCACCCACAGCGTGAGTGATGCTGAGTTTGATGCACACTCGAAGAGTCTGGGCACACAATTAGTACGATGAAACAAAGACTAAGGGACTGATAGAAACAGTGGACTGGAAACATGCAGGAAAAGAGAAAAGTAGAATTTTAGTGAGGTAGACTAATCTAACTGGAACTCATTCTGGCAGAGGCTGTCACCACAAAATAGGCACACAATTTTTTTAAACTTCACTCATTTCCCTGAGTGTCCCAAACGCTCTGTGGTTTGAAAAATGACTCTTTTTAGTTTTAAGTTGTACCTGGAGCTGTATTTAAAAAATTATGTCTAGTCATATTTTTATTTGGCTAAAGAACACTTGGGGCAGTTAGAAAAAGAAAAATCATAGTTTTCATTTGCTTTTGTTCTTGAAAATCTGCTTTATGTACCCTATGCAGCAAGCTGGAAAATCTAAAAAAAAGGGGAAATTAAATCACAGCTATAAAATATGAAGGCATTTCTCTGACTTACCCAATAAATATGCTAGTCCAGATAAATGAGAAATGTTGGTGTTCTGAATTCTGTTAGTGTTCTTCTTAAATATGAACTTTTTCCCCCGCTTCTCTCTCAATTCTTCTGTACCAGGGTGCAACCTTCCAGGTAACTCTTTTTAATTCCTGGAATCAGGTAGCAGGAATGTAAGTTTTCATGTGGTACCTGTTATATGACTTTACAGATCTGGCCAAACTTCTAATTTATGCAATTAGCATGTTCTGGCATGCACATTCCTAAAATAAATGAAAGGCAAATACAGCACCAATTTTGTATCAAACAAGTCCATTCCTAAATTTACCAGGAAAGTGAATTATTTGAGCCAAACATAATAATGTAAAAAATTTAGCCTAAGCTACTACAAAAAATTGAAGAAGTCAAATTAAACCTGAATTAGGTAAAAAATTCCAGAGAACATTATCAAGAAATGCAATGACATGCTAATGGTTTAAATTATAGCATTTTTTTACAAGAAATTATCTATCTTTAGGCTCAACAATACAAAGCAGTGTGAAAAAAAATGAAAGGGAAAATTGATGCCTTTGGTCTCAAATTCAGATCAAAGACTTCCGTGCTGTACATCTTAACTAAGTGGCTAATAACTACAGCATATTCAAAGATGTCACCTACTTATCCCACAACTACCTGAAGTTTTCCCCTTTGCACAGAAAAAATATTTACCGCATCTATGAAAAGCTGATTTCAGGCAGCTACTGGGACCTCATCTGGAATGTGCTAATTGGAAAGAAATGTGCATACAAGTGTCCCAAAAACCCAGATGATTGCCTTGATCAGCAGTCTAGGTAATTAGAACTCTATTTCTGGGGTTTCATATTTGGAATGTAATGTTGTAGTGTTGTCACCAATAAAGAAAAATTAAAAAAACAAAACAAAACAAAAAACACCAAAAAATGAAAGGAACATACAGTCATGTATTACATGTAGAGTTCATTGTGTCCAGATAAATCTATCTGCATTTTCTTTGCTATTGCTTGTAAAATCTTTACGTTTTTTAAGAAATACCCTTGCTTCACTTTCAGGAAACAGGGCAACATTTTCACACTCAGCAGTTCCCTACAGAAATCCAGGCTTTCGTAGCAGAATTAAAGAAACAGAGAACAGGCGCAAATGAACAAAAGGGGTCAAAGCATGAGGATTTTTAGGTACATTTCAGAGAACAAAACCTGTCCAAATGGGAATAAACAAACCTCTCAGTGTGGCAAGTCTTTCAGAAGGTTTACCACCTCTGATTCATGCTGACAAACACATGAGTCTCTTTTCTGTGTTCAGTGCTACAGTAAAATCCCAAATAATATCCAATTTAAGAAAGAGCTAGTGTCAGCTGCCATTCAACACAAGTTCTGCTTTACTATGTATCCAATTTATCCTCTAAGAGGAGCCCCAGGTGTAGTTTGCTGCTCACTTTATTTTATATTTTTCTTTCACTGTTGCAGCTTGGTTTTACTTGTCTTTACCACTCTGGATGAAGCTGTTGCAGGCTGTTCACATCCTGCACTGTGCACATGCAGCACAGTGGTTCCTGTTGGTGTTCCAGAGCTGTTCATTACTGTCAGCATCTCAGCACATGGTGATCTTACTGTGGGCTGCCAACTACTCTTTTTCATGTGCATAGATTTTATGCCGAAAGAACGACAAGTACTATAGTTACTTAATAAAATGACTATAATAATACTACCTTACATTTTTATAAATCCCCTTTTATCCAAGAGCCTTAAAATATTTTATGGTTTGTTGTTTTTTTTTTCCTGGATATAATGCTATGATTTTTTCTATCTGCCACTGAAAAAAACCATCTCCTTTTAATATACAACATATCTACTTACCAGCACAGAGCAGTGCTACACCATTTTTACTCAGGAAGCTGTGGATGCCCCATCCAGGTAAGTGTTTAAGGTTGGATGGGGCTTCTACAAACCTGGTCTAGTGGAAGGTGACCCTGCCCATGGCAGGGGATTGGGAACAAGATGATTTGAAGGTCCCTTCCAATATTAACAATTCTATGAATTTAAACACGTCTGTATGACTATAGCAGTTACAGGAAACAGTATCACACCTGTCCCAGTGCAGAAGCACAGCAGGAAAACATTAGAAAGTACCAGTATGGACAATTTGCTGCTCCTATGGCCACTGCTACAAATAAAATGGGGCCACATTTCTGGTGACCCACCAAAGTAGATTTAAGGGGAAGTCTGAGGCACTGCTTGCAAAAATAGATGAGAGGAACTCAAGAGTAAAGACATCAGTGCCTAAAATTCTAAGGTTCACTTTTAATCCTGATTATATCCAAAAATACCATAAACAGTATAACAAGAAACGTATCAAGCTTTAATTAAAACATGGGAGAAGCAGGTGAGCTGTTTAGCATAGATGCAAACTAAAACAGTTTTTGCCTCTCTAACTCCCAACTAAAAGAAGGTCCTGACATGGTGAGAATTTGCTCTCAATTCACCCCCATGACCAAACTATCCCAATGGCTTATAGTAAGTGTCTTGCTTTCACATGACCTTTCTAAGTGCTTTGATTTAGAGAAACTCCATAACAGAACCAAACAGTTTTCTTTATTCACTAATTCTCATAAATGCTGCAGAAAAGTCTGCTGCAGGAAAAGGAAGGGAGAAGACATGGGATCACATTATTTCCACAAAAGATATTGCAATACTGTAGGGAAAAGCTCAGTTTTTCTACAGACTTCATCACCTAGAGTTATAGTATCTGTTGCTTCTTGGAGGGTCATTTGCATTGTGCCAAAAAAAACTCTGCTCACCTATGAAATAAATACAGGCTATCATAAGATTAATTGTAAAATTAATTAAATTTTGGATAATTTTCCACCAAAACTCCTTCTGTACCTAACAACTAGCAAAAATTGTTTTTCTAAATATGTGTCCAACATGAACCCTTGAAGCTCTGTATGTGCACATCAAGGACAGCACGTGACCTGAAGTTTGCTTGAATAAGTTTTTTTTTTAGAAAAAGGCTGTTATAGTATTGGCCCAGTTCTTATCTCTTGCAGACAGTAGCCCAAATCTTCCCTGTTACACAAGTCCAATCTCACATTGATTTCAATGGGTTTCAGCAGAATAACTGAAAAGAGAATTTGGCCCGTAATCTTTGACTATATCATATAACTAGTAAGTGTTTGGCTAAGATTAGATTTAAAGATAGCCCAGGAGGATAATTCAAGGACTCCAGAACCTTTATATACACTAAAGTCTCCTTCCTTTGGGGAAACCACAAAACAAAAGAAAGTGTCATTAAAGGCACATATTCTTGAAAATTGGGAAAACCCTTAACTAATTTGCAGCTTCTTTTCCTCTATCATTAACACAAGTAAGAGAAAATACTTATGTTCTAGAACAGAAGTTGGTTTTCCCTTTTCTGATGTCTTCTTTCAAAAATGTGTATGTGGATATATATGATTGTCTCAGCAAAGGAAGTAACTTTCTGCTTCTCTTTAAACCTATGTACAATATAATTAGAAACAGGAAGTGCCTCCATACACATTCATCTATGAAGAGTTTCTTTTGACTACCTTTGAGTTGGTTGCCTAAAAAACATGGGCCTGGTTTCTCTTATGGGCTATTCTGTGCTACAGGTAAGCAGTTTATGAACTCAGACTTTTCTGAAGCTTGGGCTGTGTACACAAGGTGAATTCCAACACCTCAAGACAATCAGTACTCACAAAGACAGCAAGTTTAAATGGTTGTTCATCATTGAAGAGGTGGCTTATTAGCTACTACTTTATTCTACTCCCCTATATAGATACTTTATTCTTTCTCTCTTGAAATAGACTGAGACTTGCAAATTAGCAAGAATTAATCCCCAAAAGCAGAAGTCACCAAGGAAAAAGTACTTGTTAGAATTTCATAGCCATGTGGCTGCTTACTACTGGTTTTGTTAAAGACAAGCACAATGCTCCTCATGCTCAAACAAACTAAAAACAACAAGAAAATAAAGTCAAGAACTTCTTCACTATCTGTATTCTTTAGTCATACACCACCACTTGATTTATATTATGAAATATTATTAGGCAAGAAAAAAACAACTGTGATTTCTGCCCAGCATGGATGAGAAGGCCAATAAAGATCAGAGCCACATTTCCAGATTTTAGAAAGACATTCATCTCAACAGATGCAGCAAATAATCTTTTCTATGAAGTAAACAAACATCAAAATGCCCAAACTTTGAACCCTTGATATGAAATGGATCAAGAAATAAAAAGCTGATGGTAATTCTGCAATCATTTTTCAAATAAAATTATTTTAATAAAATATATGATAAAAATATATATATAATAAAATAAAATTTTATTGAATAAAATATATGAAAGGCAAAAGGAGTAGGCAAATACTAAGAGCACAGGATCAGTGAATTAAAACAAGTCCCAGGAGTAACGGGTAACTCAGAGCCACTTTTGCAAGCTTTCTTGTATTTAGATTTTTAATCTATTATACCTCTGGAAAGAAAATCTACCCTGGGTTTAGGTGCCTGCAGAAATGTAACTTAGGAAGAATACTTGCAGAAGCTCTGCTCTCTCCCAGCTCTCCAGAGAAGGCACTGATCAGGGCCACAGGACTACCTGCCAGCTGAAGGTCTCCTGTTCCCTTTCCAATTTACCTCAGGCTGTACTGACACACATTTAATTAGCAAATGGCTGGGGCTCTTACGGATGCCACAGCCTGACTCGTCTGCTAACATCCCCCTGGCTGAGGTTCTCATCTTAGAGAATGTTTCAGAGGTGCTTTAAGGGAGCTCTTCCATTTGAATCCATCATCACTGGCCACGTGAGGTGAGTCTGGACCTTGCATTCAGGGTAGTGCCCTGACCCTGGCAGAAATCACACCCAAGCAGCTGGTGGCAGTTCAGTTCACCACAGATGAAGCCTTGGCAAGAGTCTCATCAGCTCTGGGAGACTCTGTTACCATCTTTTGTTGCACCACCACGAAATGTAAATGAGGGGATGTAATACCTGTCTGCAGCTCTTCCTGCTCTTTCTTCTTGTCCTTCATTTCTTATCCAGGCTCAGCTCTATATGGGTAAAATCAGTAATGGCTGTCATTATCAGACAGAGGGAACATCCCAGTGTTGTCCTTGTCGACTGGTGGAGCAGCACAGTAAGTCTACTTATTTTACATTTGTGTAGTATGGATTCTAAAAGCTATTCCTAAAAAAGAATTTCCACAAAAATAAAACAATTCCAACTTACACCCTTATGCAAGATCAGACTTACTGCACAATTACAGGGAATTACATTCTGCCAACACTGTTAAATTGAGGACCTCTCGTTTCCTGGCTCTGCTACTGTTGGACAGCTTATGTTCGTACTGCTTTGTTTCCATCTGTGCTAACAACAGAATCCTTTTTGATTAAAATGTTGCTGAGTTATATTGTGAAAGTTCATTTGAACTGTGCACTTTCCTCCCTTAGAAATACTCCTCCTCCATTTGGGTACAAGGTATAAGCATTTGTGAGCACCTCCAGCACGAGTTATTTCAGAAGAGGGGGGAGGGAAATAGATCTTTTAATTAATGTACAGTTTTTTGAGCAAGGGGAAACTTAAGCTCTGGAGGAATAGGCTTTAGTTATTATGTGTGTATATCCATTAGTTAGGGTTTGACTGGTTTGGTTTTTTTTTTTTTTAAATAATAGGGATAGTTAACAAAAATTTCTGAAAAAATGCCTTCAGGAAAGTGCAAGTGGAGAATATCCACCCATGGGGATGTGCAGGCTCTGATTTCAGAGCTCTCTAAAATTATTGAAAAAAAAATTTAAAAAAAATCTTTCTAAAGATCTTTTTTAAATAAGATGCAGAAGAAACCATAAGTAAATAGAAACTGAGGTTCTAAACATTGGATTAATTATATTTCATGAAGAAATCTGAGGACACCGTAGTGTCCATAATAAACCTACATTTTTTCCCCCCTTTTAATAGTGAGGAAAGATTTTTCCTGTGTTCTGAGCAAGACTGATGGTTGCATGGTCATTCCAGTTTCTAATGAAACCGTGATAACTGGAAAGCCATATTTAGGTATGTTGTACAGCAGGTAGGGAAATACCTTTTGTCATAGCAAAAACTGTAAAGTCTATTTCCCAATTAAAGGAGAAAGGATAAAATTGTAACATATTAAAACAGGGACTAATAAGGAAATTACCAGAGGAAATTAAGATAAATTAGTAATTAATTAGACTGTAATTAGGAGATAATTAAGAAAATTAAGGAATTTAGGATGTACATTATATGTTCTAGCTAAAACAATAGTTCTAGTTCAAAATCTAATGTCATTAAGCACTTTTGTAATTCTCTGGGACACGTTTCAGATATTGAAGTAGCAAAGTTGGCATTTTCAGGTGGGCCTTCAGCCAAAACAATATCTCTGTGTTCAAGAATAGTGGCTATATTCTTCTATAAGTAGAGTTGGATCTGTTTCTTGGGAACTGTTCAAAATTTGGGGAATGATGCAATTCCTGCACTGAAAAGAGATCAGGTCTGAGTCCAGGGCTGAAGTGCCATTAAGTATTTGAAGCCAAGATTTGGTATTTTGTATGAATCCTGCTGACAGCAGAGAATTTTAATGTAAGTGATGAAGACAAACAGAAAACTTTCCCGACATTTCCAAGTCTCAGGATAGGCTCATGCTGGAGTTTTACACACAAAATGCTCCTGGAATAGGTAGTTCCAAGAAGGGTCACTTAGGCTGACAAAAAGGCAGTTTTCACAGGTGCTGTGATAACAGAAGCACTGCTCTCTCTCACACTGATGGCCAAACTTCTACTAATAACATAAGTAAGATCCTGTTTGTTTTCACTGGTCTCCAGAGTTCTGGTGCCACTCAGATCTAACATTTACTTGGAATATGCATTATTTAGTGCTCTGCAGCTCAGCCCAGGTACAGCCAAGAGCAGGCATTATGTACAGTTCAGAGCTCATGGGTCCAGCCTAACCTGGCTTTTGTATCAAGTCCTTACCCTTTTGCAAAATACAAAATTCCATCCACACAGTGGGAAAAGTTGTTTGTAACAACTCTATGACATTGGACTTCAGCTATTTCAAAGCAATCCATTTTCTGACACGCTTAACCAGGAGTAAATTTAAGTTTCAAATTATTAGGTTGAAATTAGCCTCTCTGCCTGTTATTCCCATCTGATATGAATTCTTCTTAGACCATAAAGCTACAGAGCTAAAGCCTGATTAAAAGTAAAAAATGAGCATACACTATTTTCTCCATGATGAAGTATCTCTCTCTCTCTTCAATGAGTTTAAACGTGCAATTATGTTTGAAGACTGATGTCAAATAAATGCTGAACTTCTGCTCAGGCAGTGAGCTATATCTTTGTATTCACTAGCTTCAGGAAAACTGTCCTTGTTGCTGATAAAGAGGATTGAGTAGGAATGTTTCTGGGAGGAATCCTGAGGAAGGAGTACCCAAAAATTTGCACGAAAAAACAGGGGCAAAGATTTAGGTTTTGTTCTGTAATTCTGTTCCCGCTCTCTCTTTCATCAGAATTACATCAAAATATGTATAATGCATGAATACAAATAATCTATTATTTACATGGCATTAATTACCTGGATGGAAAACACACTTGTGAAAGAAATCTGTGTAGGAGCCATGGGAGTGAACCACTAAAACACAGTCATCCTTTAAATAAATATAACTACACCGCAATAAATATAACTACACCGCAATAAATAGCAGCAGCATGCACTACAGTCAGAGAGGAGGAGTAGAATAATATGTTCAATTGTAAATCACTGTGCATGGAAATTTAGGCAGGCATAATACAATTACCCGACTGGAGGTCAAATGCAATTTCACAGGGTGAATAGCAGACTATGACCATGTATCTGTTTAATTTTTTTTAATTTCAGAATTATCCAGCTATTATTTAACATTTTGAAATAAATTTAATTTTTCATATGCTATTCCAATGAACACAGCTAATTAATATAGCAGACAATTGTAATTTGTATAATATTTACAAGCAACATTTTTTTTGAGATTTTTATTCCAGTCCCACAATTAAACTAAAAAGGGGAGGGTGCAAAGTGGACAGAGACAATTGATCAGAATATTCATCTGAAATCACATCAAAACTACCTATCATCACAGGAACAGATAAATTTTCTGGAGAGGAACAGTACTATAAGTAAGAGACACAAGGCATTAAAATTATTTTTCCAATGAATATAGATACATATGCATATATATGAGGAAAACATCAGAGATATTTTACTGACCTATAAATCCTCCATGAGATATAAGAAACAAATCAAATTAGTGAGTCCCAGTTTTATCTTTCAAGTCCATACCAATTCTCAAGTTGGGTCTCACAAAAATGAGGACCTTCTTTAAGTCCTTCCTCATGCTTTGGAGCTAATGTTTACTACCTACATTCTTTCTTGTTATTTACTGATATTCAGAGTTTTGTTTTATTCCCCTTCTTTGAAGACCTTGATTCTGTAATGCACACAAGAAACAAAATAACAAAATAGCCAGGCTTTTTTGAAAATGTGAATTTTTTCATCATGTTGTTTCAGAGTCAGAAGGACAACTCTAAACAGAGGTGCTTGGGTCAGTTTTAACTCTGAGATACTGCTCTAAACAACATTAATGAAAATGTTTCTATCCTTTCACTGGCCAGCTTCTGTGTTAGCTTTCAAAACCAAGAATAAAAAAGTCATTATTTTTCAAGATGAAATTTTAACCATTCTTCTAGAGGATCACATAAATACCTGTTTGATGGTATTCAGATTGACACAAATTGTTATGACTTGCAAAATATAATGCTTATTGCAGAAAATTACATGTATTGTTCATCACCTTAAAAACCTTTAGTACTACCCCCATAAATACAGTGCTTCATCAGTAAGATGCTGAGTTGGATCAGTGCTGGCTCTTCCTGACAGTTCTGCACTACATACCTGTCTCATTTTGTTGGTTTAATAAACTGGTTCCCAGCTCAATCCCACAAGTACAGTGTGGTCTCTGCTTTAAAAAAAAAATATTAATAAAAAAAAATTAACAATATGATTCAGCTGATACATATTTTAGAGCCATTCAGCCATGTAGTACTTAGTGACTTCTTTTGGCCAGGAGTCAGCAATGAGCAGCAGAGTGAAGCAACATTTTCTGCTGCATTGCTTTTTCATTGTGAAGACTGGAAACAAATTAAAAATACAGCTCAGTGTCAATAATTAAAAAAGTTCCTTGAAAAAACATTTGCTGCGTTCTTCAGCCATTCCTTAGGTGGGGACACATATCCTATACACCTGAAACACAACTTGGACAGGCCAGTGACACGCTGGTGCTTCTGGCCACATGGCTTTCTGGGGCTGTCCCAGAATTAAAGATTTTTTTTCTGAGTGCAGACTGATAACATCAGTGGAGTCACAAGCCAACAAATAAAAGGTGAACTTGGCAACATCAAAACTGAAGCCATAGGGTAAAATTTATGTTTACTGTACATAGCCTAGTTGTTCAAAGAGCTGAGCATGTTGGCATGAGTCCAGCAAAGCACTTAGAGGACGGCTGGGACTCCTGACGTGCCAAGAGCTCACCCCAGAAATCAGGGCTTTGCTGAAGCAGGGCCTGAGAACACAGCACCCCGTAGGGCAGAGCCCACCCCGGACAACTGCAGCTCCTGTTGGTACTTGATGATAGCAGGAATGGTGGTGACCTACTCAGAGGGACCTGTGGCAAATCAGGAAAATGAGGAATTCCTACCATGGGAACTTCACCTAAGTTAATGAAGGTTTTACTGGCTTTCAACACAGATGTAATTTCATTTGGATCTTCTACCCAATTGTTGTTTATTATTATTATTATTATTATTATTATTATTATTTCTCCATTTTCGTTTAAAGCATTTCCCCAATTGCATTTAACAATAATTGCATAGCTGGGCTTTGGGCACTGAAAGGGGAAATGTTGGTCTCTGCCCTTAAAACCTCATTAGCATCTGGTTTGATTGGTTTTGTTGGTAATGAGCTTGCACTATATTGGTGAGAAGAAGAAAAAAAAAGTTTAAATACCAAAGAGCTCAAATATTAACTTTTCTAAGAGGTTTACTTATGACATACTGGGAGAGTTTTTTTCTCTGTGCCAAAACTGCAGGGATACATTGCTTGATTAGCAACAACCTATCCCCAGGTTTGGACATGGTGAAAGATTTCAGGGTTTTAATCCCTTAAATACAATATCCAGCTTTGCATCTAAGAGCATGCATATATTTAAACATAAAATCTTCTAGAAGGGTGTTTACTAATGGAGAAACTGAAAACATATTTATCTACTAGTTTATCAAAATGTGTTTGGGTTTATGTGACTAAGGGGAATGACTTGATGACCTCAGAACAGAGGATCCACATTATTCATCCTGAAATTTCTAAAGCCGTGAGGAAAACTCCCAGTACACTGACAAAATTCCACACAGGAATTCTTTCCCATTGCCATTTCACAGTTTACTATTTTTTTAAATTTAGACAATTCATCAAATCTTTGACATTTATAACTAGGATTTTCTACAAGATAAAGAAGATCGTAAGGTAAAAACCTTGTGTAAAAGCAGCACACTTTCTCATCTTGATCCTAATAACTTCCTAGTAATAAATCACAAGAGAAATTCAAAAGAGTGATAATCTGAAAATAAAAAAAACATTGGAAACAGAAGGTTTCCTAACAGCATGGAAAAGGCAAACATGATTGGTTTCCTCATTTCATATAATGTTTCTCCAGGAACCCATAAAAAAACATGAATTCCTTTAATATATTTTTAAAGATAAAATTCTATCAAAAATCACTCTGAGTACAGTCTTCTGCTTCAGCGTGTTCCTCAGTTCTTGTGAGATTTTTTTTGGCCACATTCAAGTATATAAATCAAAGTTTTAATCTGAAAACTTGTTATTTTTGCAGTGATTTTCTCTCTTCCCTCCTACACATTAGCCTGCCTCTTCATCATAAAGTAATTTTTAATTTTCCATTCACTTTTGTTTCTCTTCTAATTCCACTGTCTTGGAATAAAAGAGATCCCCGCCCCCAACCTTTCTGCTAATTATTTAAAATCTAACTTGTCAGTCCTAGCACAGCTCTATTCATTCATATTTCAGCCTGGCCCATAAAGATCTTTATGCAGATATTATATAAGTATTAGCTGTCCAAAAACACAACCAAAGAAAACCTAGCAAAAGAAATGATAAATCACGTGTTGGGTATCAAATCTGCAGCTGTTATTCTTTGACTCTGCTTTTGCAAGTTTGCTTCAACATCATTAGGAGGATCTGCCCCCTGCTTTCTATTTCAATGATTTATCTTCATTAATAACTCTAAAGGCATAAGTAACCAAGAAGTTTAAAGGGTTCTGCCTCTTTTTTTCATGCCTTCATTAAGTATAATTTTCAAATGAAACCCATATCTGGAGTCAACACATATTTTTGATAGAAGACAGAATTACTTCCTTTTTTTCCCTCATCCCTGCATCCTCCTCCTGTCATGCTCCTACACATATATTAACAAGAGTTATGGGACAGACAGCCCCAAAAATGATTTCTAGAAGAAACTCCTCTCTATGAAATTAAAATGCTAAGAAAAAAATCTTCCATCCTTTCAAGGTAATGATGCTAGGAGGGAATTCTTTTTTTATCGTTTTTCAGTAAGGCTGACTACCTGCATATGATTTGCAGAATTCTCCTTGTCTTCCAAACACCGACACAGGATATAAATTTATATCTTCCTGCCATGATGAGATGGCTTAATGCCAGATGCTTCACAAAGTCCACAGCCATATCTCTAAGTAACCTGTATACAAAAACGAGGTTTTAGTTCACCTGGTGACACTTCCTACTACAACACTATGATTTATTTTCTTTAACTTTGGGCTAATAATAAACAGAAAATAGAAATTATTTTTGAAAATACAGTTGCTCAGCAGTTGTATAAAACACATGCAGCAGTAGTAGACTGGGGTGAGTGCAGAAGGATGTACTTTATTCAATGCAGCTGAGGAAAGTAATAGAAAACTTCAGCCTAGAAGAAAGGGAACTTCCATGGTTTCCATTATTCTGTCAGTCTTTTCCAGCCTGCTGCCCCTGTGCCATAACTCACCTGGAGACAGATCAGTGCGACTTAATTGTCACACATCTTTATCTGTGCAAGGATACAAAATCAGAGAGAGAGGCTCACAGAGAAGAGGAAAAAAGCACCTAAATTATATATACAGCAAGGCTGTAAATCAGCCTTCCCTTCTGTTTCCTGCAGACTTACTTCCACCACCCAATAGGTCACAGCCAGGTTAGTACTGTGAAGAGACAGAGCTTCCTCCCTCGGCTCAGAATCTGTACTGTATGTTGGCTTAATTTAGTCACTTCATTATAAAAAAACAAAAAGAAGCCTTGGTGTATGGCACACTGTAATTTCCTTCGATAAAAAATGTAAAAGCTTATTAAAAAATTCTCATTCTGCTCCAGAGCCCCGAAACTAAATCATTGATTTCATAATCTTTAAATTTTAATTAAAACTAAACTCTCTCAAAACAAATTAGAAATACATAAATACCATGTGTTAAGAATACCAAAGGATTGTTCTGACAAGGTACAATGTCAGTCCCCCTGTCTCTGTGGATGCAGCATGGTACATAAATGTGTTTTGAGGTTTCCTCAGTCCCAGCTTCAGTTCATGATCAAAAGAGCTTGTCAAGTAAATGTCACAAAATTGTCACTGCATGGAAAATGAACATAATTTTTCTTTTTTTTTTTTTTTTTAAATTGGCTGAGGTTATTACTATTAGAAACTACTAAATGTTCCAGAATCCACCAGAGAATGCACTTGAATAAGAAAGCCCCATTACCCTGTGTGCTGTGTTCAGCCTGCTCGCTGCAGTTGGTTTTTGTGGGAAGGATGATGCCCCAAGGGCTGCTCCACCATGACAAATGCTAGGAGAGTCTGCCAGGGAATAAGGGCAGCAATGAAAACCCTTATTTTCCCTCACAGGTCACTTATCAAGTTTTAATTTTTATCTATCTGGCACATACAAAAGGCCAAAGAAACCACCACCATCAAAAAAAACCCAAATAAAAACCAAACCAACAAACAAAAACAAACAAAAACCCAAAACCCAAAAACAACCAAAAAATCGACCAAAAAACACCACCCAAAACCCAAGTCTGAGCATTATTTTAAGTGCAAAATCTTCCACTGGTGTGTGTCTTTCACATAATTTTGCACAGAGAGTGGTAACAGTTTTTTAATTGTTTTACAGAATGACAAAGAAACCACAAGAAAATTTTTTAAATCTTAACTTAAAATTACCAAAAAACTTGGAGAAGACTGAAGGTTCAGTGAAAATTACCACAGCAGACTCTTGTATACCTGGAGCATGCAGCTTTATTCAGACCCCTGAATGATATTAGTAGATTTCCTTTCTCCAGCAAAAGCTTGGTATGTTAAAAACCTGTACAAGTTTGAACTTCTAGAAATGATGCTTTGCATTTACTGTCCTGGTTTCCTATGTTGCCAAAGTCTGCATGCAAACAAAATATTTTTGGTGACAATTTAGCTGTAAAGATACAGAATAAAATAATTGTGAATAAAATGTGTTCAACAGAAAATATCCCAAGGAAATCCCCAGCAGTCCTCTTTATTATTAGAAAAGAAAATATTTTTCAATTCTTCTACTAGCTGCTCAAACATTTTCTAATTTCTATGTTGGAGGCCTCATTCCATTCAGTCCCCAGTCTTTACTTGGGAGAATGCAGATTGTTATATATATTAACAATATATTGTTAAAATATTTTGGAAAGCTTTAGGAAAAAGCTGTTAAACTATTTCCAAGACTCAAGTAGGGTGAAATAATGTTTCAAATGCACAAACAATTTTGTAGCCAGTGCCTTGAAAAGCTTTAGCATTTCCAGTTGAGAAGCTCACACCTGAAACTTGGGTTTGTCTCTCACTACAAGTCTACTTGTCTTTTGCTGGATAGGGGAAAAAGCAAATGCTAAGGCCATGCTAAGACTTTGATCACGCTTTACGTATGCTCAGCATTTTGGCAGATGATCTCTCTAAAGAGCCCATCTGCAGTGACCTGCTTGCAAACAGGGCTGAGCAGGCTGTGTGGAATCCCTTCCGTGGCTGCGGCAGCTAGATGCCACTGTGGCACAAAGCACTGCAACTGCAAGTGCATATCCTTTTCCCTTCCCTTCTCGCTGTCTGCCAGGCACACAGGAGGAAGCTGAAAGCAGTCAAGCTTGTGCACAGACAGGACCAGAAACCGGACAGGTTCAGAGGCCCTGGCGCAAGGAAAGGTCAGGATTCAAATGGGGACCTGCTGTGAAGGAATGAGAGAAGGAATTAGGCTCAATAAAATACTGAAAAAATAAGCTAGGATTATGATTCTATGAATTAAAGTATAAAGTAAGCAGGAGACAGGGGGTATCTCAGGGTACTGTGATTTCATACTGTGAAAGTGAACAGGCACAAAAGGAAAGGGAAACCAGGTCTGAGTCCAACATTCTTATTTTATATAGTGCAGAATAGAAATTGAGAAATTTGGTGCCAAATATTTGTCTCCTCAGAATCCGCTACCTTAATGACAGAGAGATACATCCTGTGGATCTTGATTAGACACAATCATTCTGCTTACTATTCAAATATTCAAAAACTGAATGAAGAATGGGAGTGTGAAAAGAAAAAGCAAGCCAAATCTCAGGCTCCTCTTTGTTCCATGCCTGGTAAAAAAAATTCCTTCACTTGCATTTTCCTCTTTTGGTTCCAGAGAAACATTTGTATTATTAATATGTGTAATGTTTCACATGATTCTTTAAATGAACAATGAAAGTCTTATGCCTGATAGGATAAAATTTTGAGTAGCTTGTTTTATATCTGGAGGACAAAGAAGAAATAAATTGGACAACACATCTTACCTCTGTGAAACACTAAGTTGTATCATAAAGACCCCTGAAAAGAGTCTGAAAAGCTGCCTTTACTCAATGCAAAAAAATATTAACCTCTGATAAATGTGCCCCTGAAGAGAAATTAAACATCTTGCCTTAGAGCTGCTGTCATAGCCTGAACTTCTGGTAAATACTATTTGTTTGAGGGAGAGAGCTCTAGTTGCTTTATAAAGCTAAGCCACTCAGCAGTAGTGCTCCTCCAGTTGTCCTTGACAGCTATATTTTTTCATGACATTTATTTGCTTGGATTTAGAAGTTTCAATGTTTTGATCCTTATTACTGCAGATCTGTAAAAATGACAAAAATACCACAATATAAATTACAAGAAATTGAAGAGATAGAGTCTGATGATTTCTGCTGAATTTAAATTTTCAACACTGCTCTGAATATATAGGAGAAGCATTTTTTGAGTCCTCCCTTCTACACAAGTGACAGGTGAAGCAATAGAAGCTGCGCTGGAAAGTTGTGTTGATCACTGATGAGGATTTTATTTGAGGGTAAAAAACCCCAAATAGCCCTATACTTCACTGTAGAAGGCAAAAATATACATACATAAACAGGAAAGTCACACCCAACCCTTCCTCTGTCTCCCTCTCCCTTGGTTTTAATATATCCCCTTCTCTTTCTGCAATTTCACAGCATTTAAACTTTCTTCTACCTTGGTTTTCTCCACATATTTTAAGAATGAAAGCAACACCAGAGCTGGACCAGGCTGGTTCACTGACACATGGTTTGTTATCCATCACCAGGGGACACACACTGCCATCAGGATCCTGCCTCTGCCTCTTCAGCAGCAGTTCCAGTCCTACTTGTTCCCTTCTGCAGGCAGGGTGCTGCCCAGTGGAAGAAGGGGTGCTTGACCCCTTGATGTTTCTGGTGACACATGAGGGCAGAGAACCAGCACACATGCAGCACTAGAGAGAACAGCTCACCCTCCAGATGCAGAATTGGACTCAGTTCCCTGCTGCAGCTACAGCAATGTGGAGAGCATGAACCTCCCACATCCTGGACAAAACCAGGAAAGCTGGCTGCTCAGCACTCTGCTCTCTGACCTGGTACACTGCTTCAGAAACAAAGTCGACTAGCAGGAGATTTCTGCTGGAAAAGAACTGTCAAACAAACCTTCAGGGAAAGGAACCAAATCTCTTTTTTTAGGTTTGTTCCAAGAATTTCTTGCTGCAGAACATGTTATGCTGTCCACATTAGACAGCCTCAAAGTTTTTAATGCATTGCAGAGACCTTGAAATCTCAGTCTGATATACAGCTGCTTCAGTCTGTGCTTCTTCCTACGTCATTATAAACTTGACCTTAATTAACCCTCTTAGTGAAATGGAGTTTGTTGATTCTCAAGGACAGTCTCATTGAAAAACAATGTTGCAATATCACTCAAAAGCTAAAGTAAGGCTGCTTTATAAAGGGATTTGTACTAATAATCCTTGAATATTAACAGCTTCTTATGTTATGTGGTTTATATAAACTTATCCATATAAGCTAGGATTGAGCTCTGTCTTTCTCAGCCTTAAAAAAAAGTCTACATTTCCTTCAGCAAAAACTAATTCTCTTTGGCAAACACTACATCGACATTGTAAAAAAAGAATAAATAAAATTAAATGCAGATTTAAAATCAAACCAGAATATCCAGTAAACATGGTCATTTCTACTGTCACTTACTAATAGCAATGTTTGTCCCTTCACACTTTCAGTAATTTTATAGAGAGCAAATATACAGAGAAGATCCTTAGGGTGGATAATTTAATTTTAAAAGCCTCAATGGAAGAGTTGGGTGTGCCAATAATGGCTGCCCTGCATCATTTGAGGCTCTTGGAATATGCTCAGGGCTGATGATGAGAAGGGTCTGTGTTAGCATCCAATCTGTATGCAACAAATAGGACATAAGATAACAGCTACTGATCTTTTACAATTCACTTTAAAGGCAGCATATTCTTTCTAATGGAAATAACTGAGACCACTCAAAACTAAATTGCTTTCTTTGTCCAGAGTTTAAGAGTATAGGCTTCAGAGCTGATGCTCACACATCTCTTTGTCGTTATGCATCTCCATGCCTGTCCTCACTTTAAAGAGCTATAACAAGTTGTAATTATTTCTCAGACTATTTAGAGACCAGAGATTATGAGTTAGTTTAATAATGAAAATATTCACATAGAGAATGTAAGCACCTGAAATTACAAAAGATCCAACTGATATTTTCTGAAAGGCAAAAATATTAATGTTTTTATCCCCATAAATACTCTTTTGTGGATGTACAGTACATTTATTACCTTGCTATGAAGTATGTTTTATCCTCCTGATTTTGAATAACAGTGTACATATATAGCACAGTATGCATATATGATAAACAAGGAAATTTAAGACATTTGCATACCGAGGAACCACTAATAAAAGTTATCATTTACCAGTGGGTTACTGAGCAAACATTTCTTGGTGTTGTTGGTATTGTACCTAAAATTTGCAGAACCTTACATTTTCATTCAGGTCTAGAGTATTTCTTATTCCACTTATTTTTCTACTACTGTGCTGAAGTATCTGAGTAAAAACCTGAATATTTAAATACTGTCTCCACTACAAAGCATGTGCTACCATAGAACCTCAGTGATGAGGGAAGCACCCTGCAGCATCTGAACAGACAATTCAGAGGGTGATGTTTTGCATTAGAAGTTTCTAGTCTTCCACCAAAGCCCAGTGCTGGGGAGAAATGCCAAAGCTCTGCATTAAAGGGGAGCTCAGAGCTTATAACCAGTCCTTTGCCAGCGTACCCGCACTCCTAATTGCATGGACAGGAAACTTTGGTTCATCCAAAACTTTCACCTGCCCTTTTACAGAGACTCCTTTCCCTTATGGATACAGTAGAGAGGAAGGAAATTTGTGTCATTATTTTAGATAAGATTTAGCAGGACAGGGAGAGTTTTCTGCTCTGCAGTGTGCCCAGGGACCCCATCAGCTGCCAGTCCCTGTTCCCTTCACCTGTATTTTCTGTCATTAGAGAGTTCACTTGTTGATGATCATGATATTGGAGGTTTCTCTTATATGTTTCCTAATATTAGCTATTTTATTTGAAAATTAGAAAAAAAGACATTAGACCTAAAATTGCTGATGTTAACGAAGACAGAACTATGTGTTATTCAAAGAGGAATAAATCTAAAACATAAATTTAAATGCTGCAATTAGCTCACAGTCAAATGCTAGGCCTGTTTACAAGCATCACTGTGTCTACCTGTCACTATAAAATTAGTAAAATTTGCCCAAGTCATGCAGGGATATTAGCACAAAACCACAGTCATTTCTCTCACACCAAAGGTTCACACTATGACTGACACACAGTATCCAAGTAGAAAAAACTCACTGCTCCTTTTTTGTCTCTCCCAAAGCTCTTCCAGATTTTGTGTGCTCACAGTAGCCTGGCAAAATTAATTAGGATAAAATAGTAAATTTACCTACATCATAAGAAATGCTCAGCTGTCCAGATACATCTTTATTGCAAAGACTTAGTGAATAGAATTGTTTTAATCATAACAAGTCTCCTTGACTACTCTTCTCCTCAGCTGTTCTTAGAATCAAATATTTTACAGGCCTGCCACATATTTGATTTTTTAAAAAATATTGTAGGAAAAGAGAGGGTCAAAGCATGATTTAATTTAATTACCATACCTTTGAAAACAAAGAGAAAACAAAAACCTAGAACCAAACAAAAAAATCTGCCAATGCCAAATCAATTAATTTCTTAAAGGATTTAGCATGGTGAGCATTCAAAATCTATTCTATACCACTGTTTTCCTTCTCCACCCTTTTCTTCACCAGTCTTCACCCTGGGAAATGATCTACTGACCACCACTTCCCTGCTGTTTACACTTATATGTCAGCAAAGGCCAGACTAAACCACAACTGAGTGTGATGAAGCTGAGGACTGTGAATCTGAGTACCTTGTTCCCAACTCTAGATTTATCATCTTTATTTGCCATTCTGGCATAGACAGAGCATATTTCCTCTTTCTCCTATGACATATAACCTTTAGGACCTAGGACTCAATTTTTCAAATATGTCAGTGTTTAGTAATGCTTAAAAAGGTAAATTTTTTCTATGTGGAAAGTGAAACTTTTTGATTCATGGCATTTTTCTGGAATATTTAACCAAAACAAGATGGTTAGGTTTGGTTTTTCATTCCCTGTAAGAGCATGTAAATTGTGCAAACTAACTCGATTTACTTTCTTAGATAGCGTAATGTAAATACACTCAAGAAAATATTTACTTTTTCAATTTACTTTGTATAAATTTTAAAAGAAGACAGCTGCTTTAAAATCAAAATGATGAAATATATAATAAATGTGGGCAAACAGCTGAGTGTATCTTTCCTATTTTTGTTATTCTAAGATGGAAGAACTTGACAATTTTCCTTAGGTAACAAAGTTTTGACATGATTTATTTTAACCCAACTCAATTTATTTTTGCATGTTTGTAGCTAAAAAAAAAGGGTTTTTTTCAATTCTAATATCTGTAAGAATTCCATCTGATCTATCCAGCACTAAATATACATTTAATTGCATCCAAAAATGATACATTTCCTTTTCAGAACGTTCTAAACATGCAGAGGCTGGCAGACTGAAAATAACATTTACAAACGAGAAGCCCATGCTGTGCTTTCACTTTTTTTTAGTAGGAAAAAGAATGACTCCCTGAAAATGAACAAAATGCAAGAACATCTAACTTGCTAAAGGTATGAGAATTTCATCTGGTCATTTCCTGAATGATACCTGACTATTAATTTTTTAGCTGAAAGATCATTGACTAAATATTTTACAGAGGGAAAGCACATTTATCATCCTGCACTGGTGAAGGATTTCTCTTGAATAAATATGACCAGTGAAACAAATGAGGAAAATATTAACTCATTTAACAGCATTAGAAGGACAGGCAGCACATGTAAAAACTTCTGTAGGAATGAGCCTGTCCTTATGAAAGCACCTCACAAGGGAAAATGAAAAAAAAGGAACAATTTCTATTAATATAACTCAACATCCCCTCACTTTTGGCTTCTCAAGCCTGATGCTGAAGAAAGCCCACGGGAACCTGAGAATGAGGACTGACACTACGTGTCCTACAGATGTGGGGACATATACATGCACATACACTAGAATGTTGCATTCTAAACAAATCTAAATTGCTTTGTTTAATAAAGCCTTCCCTATGATCCCAATGCTTTGTTTTTGAGTAAGTTTTGTAGATTCGAAGAAAAAGTTTTGTGTTTTCAGATTAAAATTACTAAAATCATGTCAGACAATGCAGAAATTCCAGACAATGCCTATTAATCCATTTTTAGAAAAAATAATCCATTATTAGAGTAATAACTGAATTATTAATAAGGATTTTCTTCTTGTTAAATTATACAGTTCCATCTGTGATACATGGCCACCTAGTGACTAATTTAAATTGATTGAAACATTTATGTGAAACATACTGTTAATTACATTTCACCTTCACCACTTTAACATATTCTGCAGCAACTGTCATGGATGTAGCACTAACTTGTGACTGGTGGCAGTGAAATGATAAAGACTTGGTGACAAACTGGGCTTACCATTATATTAAAACATTATTATAAAAAAGTCAAAGTCAGCTCCATTATTTTTAAAAAGGTGGGCATCAATTCCTGTTTGGAAAGAAATCATCTAACTTACCTAATGAGGAACATGTTTGCATGCTTTTTTAAAATTTAAATCTAAGTTCAAGAAGGAACTGCTTTTTTTTTTTTTTTTTTTTTTTTAATTCCAATTTTCAGTAAAATATAAACCTCTTTGATCAAATTTAGCTGAAACCAAGTTGTTTTCAGAGTTTGAGAAGTTAGTTCCTTTTAGGTTTGGCTTCTTTGAGGCTAGGTGAAACTGATTATTATTTTTACATTTCTGCAATTCCAGGTTTTAACCTAAACTACAAAATACTTATATGGTCATGGTCCTAACACACATCCCTATTACTGATGCCACCATTTCACATTTTTCGGGTTTTTTTGATGCCTTGCACCACATTTCCAAAAATGAAAAAAAAAAAACAAAGAAAACCACACAACCCCCGCCTCTAAACCACCATCAAAATAGTATTTGAAGTTTCAAATAGAAATTTGAATTCTGCACATTAAGCTGTCAAGTTATTACACCCATACTGAATGCTCACAGATCTCTATTCAAACATAGAGAGATTAAAATCCAGGCTTCTTATTTCGAATCCTATAATCTTAATTATAGATTCACACTGCTAGCAAATTTTGTTTACACATACCATTTCTTCAGAGTGTATTGTGAAATGCATAGAACTGCTACTAACCATCATGAGTGAAATAAGCAATAGGAAGGGGAAATTTTTTTATAACCTTCCCCTAACTGATTTTATTGCTGTAATTCCCCTGTTCTCATTAGATTCAAGAACTACACATTTGTACTTGCTAGTGAGCTGAACACGGACCAGAGAGGTAATTCAAAAAGTGATGATGACATTCGGATTTGTGGTCTCTTGGACTCCTGTTTCCAACAAAATGACCATACAGCAGCAAAATATGGAGAAGGAAAAACATCTATGACCTCCAGGTGGAGACGATGGAGAAGGAAGATTAAATAAGCATACAATCCCAACAGTTCTTTTTTCTTTCCTGACAGTTCATGACATTTGAAGGCTTCTGTATCATTAGTCATGACACATGACTCTCAAGCTCTCTCTCTCTCAAGCTTTCCATACATTTTCAAGCTCCTTTCCCTTGTAAAGTTTAATTGTACAATTGTTTTAGCATTGGTTTTTTGGGTTTTAAATTAAGCTTGAGTTTTCTTTTCCTATCATTGTGAAGTCAGTTTATTTCTGGGCTAGTTATGAATGAAACTTTGACAGAGTGTAAGAAACTAAATTTGCTACTACAGAGGAAAAGATTGTATCCACTATGTATCAAATTTTCATTGGTGATATATTCTGTAACATTTACTATTCTCTGTTCATAATTACAAGTTTAAAAAAGCTCTGGTGAGGATGAAAACAAACAGCAACTTTCCCCAGCTAATTATATTTGACCTTTACTTTCTGTGCAGTTTGCAGCATAAAAGTGCTGAAAGTAGCAGGAGTAATCTCAGATAATGGGTGTTGCTCAACAAAGAAAATACTTCAGAAGTTGCAAGTGGTGACAAAAGAATGTGGTGTTTTCTATCACACTGCTTGTATCAGTTATTATTTAAATCACTACCAAGCTGGGACCAGTTCCTGGTGTGTTTCTGTATTATTGCTGCATTTCTCCTGACACCTGTAACCAGCCAAGGCACATCAGTAATCACCACAATTCATGTCTTCTTTTGGAAAACAGAAACTTCTCTTCTTATCCATCTATAATAACTTGAATAATAAAAACATAGAATGGCTTGGTTTGGAAGGGACCTTAAGGACCATCTATTTCCCATGCCCTGCCATGGGCAGGGACGTCTTTCACCAGGCCAGGTTGAAATGAGACATTTTATTTCCTCCTCAAAATATGTAACTAAAGTACTACACAAGAAAAGAACATTACAGACCTGACTCTTATTTTTGTACTGGATGTTTCATAACTCATATTATTACCAATTATCATTCCATCAAGCTTGTGACAGCCAGGGATAAAAGGAGGAAACAGGCTTCATTCTCAGCTGATCATGTTTGGAGAGGTGATAGTCCTACCCTCTCTGTAAAGGAGAAATGATGGGGCTAACAGACTCCTTGATGTGAAGCTCCAAAATCATCCTCAGTCTAGAAGCTGAAATAATTTAGATCATGTAGATTTACAATTTACAGCACACCTTCCTCAGGTCTGATTTGCATTAAGAGTGTATTTTTAAAAACATATAGATGAGACAGAAAATACTGCTGGGAATACAGAGTCTATGGGAGGAGACTGTCCATAATATTTTTACTTTTGATAAAAGGATTCCAGAGTTTAACAAATCAGATTATCAGGAACTTGAGAGTCATCTTCTAGTCAGAAGACTTCTTGACAGTAATTTGGACAAATCTGCCCAAAAGAAGAAGAAGAAAGCAGACTTTTTTGTTAACCACTATTTGTCTTTTGGATTAGTTTTAGGGCAGTGAGCATCTCCAGAACATTCAGTTTTATAAAATATAATGTCAAGCTCAGTAATCACTTGCCATTTTCACATACTATCCTTCAGAATATTTGTCTAGTATCTCTGCATAAACCTACTTCTGAGAATATTTGTGTTTATTCTTCACTAATGGAATTAATTGCAATATGCATTCCCTACTGTAAACAACTTATAAGTTCCTTAATCATTACAAAACAAATTGTCTTTTCCATCTTTGAATTACTAAGTGCCAAATAAGAAAAGTATTTATAATCACACAGGTCAGAATCAAGATAACCATGAAATATTTCATCTTCCAATTAAAATCCAAGTAACATTTTTTGATAGAAGTGGGAACACAATGCAAGGTACAAAAATGGAAATAGGACAGTATTATCATCTAGTCAAATTTAATTTTATTTTAAAATTTCTACCACCCCTACTGTTCATGCCACAAGATGTTGACTTGCTCATGTAAAAGTAGAAGAATATTAATTGTATCTAATGAATTTTTTTAAATTCCTGAGCAGAAGAAAACCTCGCTCTGTGTACACTGGTTAAGCAAATCCCTTCCATTGAATGCATATTTATTTAGTGTCTGACATGTAAATTATTCTAATGGGAGAATGTTGTTTCAACGCAGTGTGTTGAACATTCCAGTTCGCTGAGAGTGAAATGCCATTGCTGTTCCTAATTAAGCTATTTTCCTTTTAAGTTTTCCAGAGAATGATGTGAAGGATGGCAATATTGATGAAGATTAATTGGACTGAAACTAACAGCGATAAAACTGCAGATAAGGTTATTCTGCTGGGTAGCAAATGAAAATTACAGCCATTTAAAAACTGAATACTTAAAGTCTTCACATTCTTAACATAAAAATGGTGTACAATGGAAAAAAAAATTAGGAAGTGTACATATTTCAGGTATTGGACATGTTGGCACTCCTTTGCTCAATGAAAGAACAAAGTAAAAATGTAATGTAAATTCCAAAATAAATAAATAAAATATACATATTATTTTAATGGATTATTTTGCTTTGTCTGGGAACTTGATAGACCTATTTATCTAATATAATTTAAAAAATATGGTGAACACAGTTTTCTCCAAGCACTCTCACTAGAGTGCTATAAAAATACCAAACAATTCCAATCGCTTCAAAAAGATAATTTTCAGAATAGGCGAAGAGATGCTTTCTTGGATTCTTTGGGCCAGTGATGCCCAGTGGATTTCTTCACCTACACAAAACTAGGCTTGTCAAAATTCAGCTGATAGCAGGATTGATAAATGGCTATGGAAAACAACCAACAAACATCTCAGCCCAGATGCTGTTACATTTTGGAGCAAATAATTCAGAATCCATCAAACAAATTAATTTTCCAGATGCTAATTAGTGTTTTATTAAGAGAAAAATAAAAGTCTACTCACAATTTACTTGTAACACATTTGTTTACATAACTCTTGGTCAATAGCAACTCTAACACAATATTGCCACTTCCTAAAACCTGGATAGAAAGTCCTTCAAGGATGATCTTCTCAACACCAGGCAAAGTAACCTCAATTGCTCATTTATCAAGAGATTTAGAAACAAACGTAAAGCTGTGTAAGCAGTAAAGATATAGTTTTGTGACAAGTCAGAATAAGTCTATTCTGCCATTCTGAAAAGTCATAGTTATACTTACATCCAGGGACACAAATAAGGATACAAAGAAAAGAAGCAGTTGAAAACTCAAAGTATTTATGTTTCACAGTTACTTAACCAAGCAACTCATTTTCCTGAGTGTGACAACACACTGTAAGAAGAGCAAAACCAGCAGCAAACTAAAACCAGGGCAGTCACCTGGAAAGAAATGAATACATTGCAAAGATTTTGTACAAGCATTTTACCCTGACAGTGGAAAAACAAAAGTACCAGGCACATCTGCTAGTGGTATCTTTACCTTTAGGTATGAATTATAGCACAAATTTCCTCCATTAACTAAGTCAGATGGTATTGAACTGTCTATAAGTCAGTATTGCAACTTCATTAACCTCCTCTTGCTCCAACAGTCTCACATTCTGACCAGTTTAATAAATTTAGTTTCACATTTGTAACAGTTCTGTAGAGATAAGGCTTTATTGTTTATTTCCTCCATATGCATAGGTATGGAAACTAATCAATCAAGTGACATACATAGATCTATACATATTTATATACACATTATGTTTATACTCATTTCATACTTAGTTCAAGTATTATGAAAATCAATAAAATAATTTGTTGTGCATACTTTCTTGTGAGTAGTGAGAATACTGTGACTACAAATCTTCATATACTGTGTAGAGATGCAGTCCATAATGCAGAGATATTATTTACTACCCAGGTATAAAAATATCTTTATAGTCATGTTCTTATTATGAGATACACGTTACAGCCTGTACAGTCACAACACCTGCTTATACTAAAGAAAAAAAAAATAAAAAATTCTTACTGCATAAATAAGATGTAAAGATGTATATCTCCCTCTTTTCAGATTTCTCACTCATATGCAAAATTTCTCTAATTGCTATAGCTGCCATCAGCCATCCATTAAGAAAGAAACTCTGTTTCAGTCATCCAGAGATCTGGATGCCTTTATAATGTACTACCCACGGCAGCATCCAGGTTTAGCACAGAACCACCTCGGAGCTATCAGATCTCGTTAGAAGGACCTGTGTGACAGAGATGTGTCTCTCTTCGGTAAGACAGAGCAGAACCTAAAATGCTCAGCATTACATGGCACTCAGCACCAGGCTCCAGCAAGGAAAACAGCTGGCTATGAAAAGGCAAAATGGCTTAACACAAAGTCGGTGCCAATCATGGCCAGCAAATCTTAAAATGCAAAACCTTTTGTTGTCTCCTTATATTGAATGTTTTGCTCACTGTACACAAATAAGGGAGATCCTTACTTAACTTGTTAAATAAGCTAAACCCTGTAAGAGAATGTTCAATGAACTTCCTAGGAAAGAAGAATATTTCCTGAATATCATTAAGCAGAGCAAAGAAATACAGAAGCAGCCATTTAGCATAATAAAGCTCCAACTCTGTTAAGCCCCTTGAGACTTACAATTTTCAAACAAAAAGATTTCTCCACTCTCATAAAATCCCAAGCCAGAACACCAACAAAACAAACAGCAGACATCCATCCATTCAGATCTCCCTCAGATACTTGTCATTTACAATTTACATGCTATTGAAATTCATGCAAGAAAATGAAATGGTGATTTAGTATGTTTGCAAGTCAAAGGAGAAAATATTTTTTTTCCTATCTGCCCACTTTTCTTTTCTCAAGTGTTCCAGAATCCTGCTGCAAAACATGTGTATGCCTTAAGCCTCTGTGAGGACTTGTCTTTCATGAACTGTTATGGTTTGAAAAGATACAGTATCTTTAGTTTTGAGGATCTGGAATCTTCCCTATTCCACATCACATTAGCAACCAGTTACAATCAATATTATTCATGAAAAAGAATCAGAAAAGCAGAAATTTAACTACATTTCAAATTAAATAACTTTACATGATTAACAGTCCATACTTGTGGCTGAATTAACTATAATTTCTAAGTTATCCATGTCAATATGCTCTTTGACTTTTAAAGACAAAGAATTACTTAATCTTTGACACCAAAGACATCAAGACACCAAGATATAATCTTTGACACCAAGAAATGTCTTGGTGCAGTGTTCACTTAGGTAAATTTTTTTCTAACACAGTAGGTAGGTAGTAATCAGATGAAAAGTAAGTTGTGAGTTGTTGTCCAGCTGCCTACATTTTCCCCAAGGCCACAGTTCGTGTTAAAAGCTGTATTTAAAATGCTACTTATCTGTGTTCTCCACATGTTTCAAAGTCTTTGGCTCAAGTGAAACTCTCATGAGATGCTGCAATGTGATTATGAATGTTTACTTATTAAAGGAAAAGACCAATTTTAAATCAAGATTCTTTTTAATAAAAAAATGGGGTGTCAAATCCCTGACTTTACATTTCTTCCCAATTTCAAAACCACACTTTCCACCAGGTCTGCAGGGCAGAGAAATTCCTGTATCTTTATTTTCAGGGGAAATTCAGTTGCCCCTTCACAATTTAGCAATACTGAAGTATTCCTACTATGATTACCAGGACAAGATGCACATGGAAGCCTCTTTCTTCTTCTGCTTTAAGTTGCAGAGCTCCCTTTGATAGAGATGTTGGACAGGGATGTTCCACAAGACAAGCATCCAGAGTGCCAAGGAGCTGTACAGAGAGATCTCATTTGTATTGATGGAATCACATGCTGAAAATGCCTCCAGCTCAACTTTGGTAATTTACCTCTACTGATGCAATTTAGTTGACTATCAGTACTGACCTGACTTTTTTTCCATGTAAACAATGTAATTACTCTACAAAATAGAAAATATGTAAATGCTATGATTTAACTTTACACAGCAATTCTGCACTAAGCTATACTATGTCCCAGAAGGTTTTGCCACTAGATCATTATTTACTGATGGGCTGTAGGGGAGCCATAGAAGATAACCTCCAAAGGCACAAAGATGAATATTTAATCCAGGGTTTCTGCCCATTAATATTTTATTAAAGCCCAGCTATTTTCCACCATCCAGAAAATATTCTATTCCATTAATGATAATTGTGAATCTCAATGGATTCAGGTTTAAGCAGCTTCTGGATATTACAGTGAAATAATTCCTGTGCTGGTCATTAACAGCAAAGATGGTACTATTTTCAGCTTCAAACCCCAATACTCCTTTGTGAATAATTGTATTTTAACCCAATCATTACAGGGTAGGACTTGGGTTCAGAAGTCACAATGATAAGAGTATTATAACTTTTTTTTTTTTTTTTTTCAAATACTAAAAGCAGCACTTAAGTTTCAGTTGCCTTGTGGAGTGGGAAATAAGTAACATGTCCTTCCTCTGCTGTGAACTGAGTCAGCTTTACAAATGATAGCTCCTCACTCACCCAGATAACACTAACTGGATATCAAACCCTGTTTTTTTTCTGTCTCTGTGCAAAACAACGTACATGATGATAACACTAGCAACAAAGGAATGGGCACCAAATTGAATTTTCTAGATCAA
Organism: Parus major; assembly: GCF_001522545.3. Lineage (NCBI taxonomy): Eukaryota > Metazoa > Chordata > Aves > Passeriformes > Paridae > Parus > Parus major. Next base: position 1,609,876 of record NW_015379261.1, on the reverse strand, counting down.
GCTCAGTAAAAAAACCTTTCCCTGTCCTTTTCTATGACTGGAAGACTGATCACAAATGAATTTATTGTATGTCTTTCACAGATATTTGATTATCTAAAACAATAAAACAAAACAAGGCAGATTTTTGCCTTGGGAACAACACATTTCCTTCGTTACAGAGGTACTGGAAACAGAAATACACTTTTTTCCAGTCCTGCCTATAGGACTGGGATGGAAAGAAAATTGTTAAGCAAATGTTCAGCACCAGTACACATGGAAAAATAACCTTCCTTAAGCCATTAAGCTGCAGAAGAAATTGCACTAAGAAGTTTTCTGCTATTCTTTTTAACAGCACTTCTATATATGTTTAGTGATTGTAATGGACTAACCAAGATCTGTCTACCGAGAGGTACAAACCCAGTTCCATGTGCTGCCTAAGAACTTGAAACCTTTTCAAAGAGACAGATCCATCATCTAAACCCCAAAAGAGCTGGTGTGGTGTCCTTTAATTCCTTGCAAGACCAGGTTCATTTACAGTTTCACTCACTGGTGTAAACCCCAGAGACATCTAATCTACATTTGATGAGCAAATGTTTATCGTCTCTGGTAGCTTTTGATCTAAAAATATATGTTAAAAAAAATGTTCGATTTCATTTACATTCATGCTTACCTGTCACTTGGAAGGTTATTAATGCACATAAAATCAAACACATTTTGTTTTGAAGGCTAAATCTTCAAAACTGTAATGAGTACAGAAGTTACATAATTGATACACATGTTCATTAACAAGCTTATTTTAGCAACAGATTTTACCAAATAATGCTTTCTATCCAAATAAAAGAAACAGAATTTATTACTTTCTTTTCCTGTGAGAAAATTACTCAAAAACATGCTTTTAAGGAAATATATACCTATATATATATCAATATATTTTGGCTATTATGTGTGTCTACATACATGTATCTAATTTCTATATGCAAAAGGACCCCCATGTACTTCTCACTTCGCACCATATGGTCCATTTATGTGCAAGATTAATCCCATTTTAAAGGTATATAATAACACATTTGTCATGGCTCTGCTGTTTCATAGATGTCTGCCATGCTTTGGTTCTGTTTCATTGCTAAATATGCCCATTTTTTTAAGTGCAGTTTTAAGTCCCACCTGACAGTACATGTGTTCAGGCCTTGATCTCATGCTCACTTAAGTAAATAAAAGCTTTCATATACCTAAATGAAGTGTGTAAGTCCATCTTCATCATTCTTCAGAGTGAAAACTATCCTTCCCTCACAACAATTTTGAGTTCCTCTCTGTGTTTCAGCATGTGGTAAGTAGATGCTTTCTCTCAGAAAGTTTTCACTTTAACATTAACTTTTGTGAAAATGCTTTCACTTTGTAATTAAAGCATTCATACATTTCCTTGAGAAATTGTTCCATGTAAAGCAGACTTTCTTAATATTTTTCTTTGTTATTCTTGCATTATTTCTACACCTAATTCCAATGCCAGTAAAAGGAATTTTTTTGTTACAGGACAAATAAAATATTCCTTTTCCCTTCTCAGTCACACAGAGACACAAAAATAAACTGGCAAGTTGTTTTCAAAAAGAAACAAGTAACAGAGTAATTTACTTTTTTTTTTTTTAACCTAATCACCAAGGGAAGAGACGATAGAGAACAAACTGGTATGTATTCTCATTTCAGGTTTCAAAATATTTTCAGAACAGTGACTATGACCAGAAGAGTGTCAGCAAGTCAGGTTGAAAGGGAAAGGTAGAAAATTGAAAAAGTACAAAAATAAATCAAACATACAGGGACTTTTGTGTACTTTCATCAAAATCTTGCTATATTCAGCACAAAATGGTCCTAAACAGCAGTTCTGATGTAACAGCTGATCAGTTTAATAGATGGTAAGCATTTTGCCCTGTTGTGATGAGTGACATGCAGGGTCTTTTATTCCAGATGAGAGCTGTATTTTTGCCCACAATAAAGACTTGTACAAAACCTTGTGTTTAGTCAGACTCTTAAATGTGACGGTCTATTAATTATTTAGACAATGTAGGAAGTTATTAAGGGTTGCATAAAATACTGTCACCATGCAAGTGTGAGCAAAAACATAATGCAGAACATTTGACTGATGATAGGTGGCAAAGGCCTCACTTATCCTCACAAAGAACAGACTTGATAATGGTAAAAATGATCATTAATTAAAGCACAGAACTGAAAGATGCATATCTAGAATGTCATTAACTATAAAGCCTGCATGGGGTGAAGTTGAAGGATATACATATATCTAGAGCTAATGGTCTATGGCTGGCTTCTAAAGATCTTCTCCCTGATAAGGATTTTGCTTCTGAGAGATAAGGAGTGACAAGAGATAACTCACTTGATGGGGCACTTCCCAATTTGCATTCTGATTTGGACTACAGCAGAAAATAAATGGGGGAAACATGTAATAAATTTGGGGATACATTTAAATGCTTTCCTATTAAAAGATTTCTTTAAACACTTAAAGTAGTAAGTGCCATTATTTCCATAAGTGAATGTGCCCTACACTGTCTCTTACACTCAGCTGTTTCTGTCATTTTGTGTGTTCTGACTTGAAAGGTTACAGATTTGTGTGAAATAAAAAAAAAAATAAAAGTGTAAGTTTATAGCTTATTTTACTAAGACAAGAATATCAAGTTTTATGGGTACATGGTAATAGTGAGAATGTGTCTTTATATGTGTAGCTGAGTTGTACCTTAAATACAGCCTAACACTAATAAAACTAGTGTTTTACACTAAAATGTCTTCATGTAAAAGCACACTCACCTCAAAGATAGACTTATTATTTACAAAATTCTTGTCACATATTATCTTTATACTTTTTATGTGTTTTCACTTACTTTTTCAAAATAATGACACAGAACTTTAATGAGTAGTTGTCCAAAGATTATATTACTGGGCAGAATAGTGCACAAATTAGAGAGAGAACAAAACATTGTTAAAAAAACCCCAAAAAACAAATAAGAAAACCCCCAAAGCTCCACCTCTTTTGTGTGTTTGTGTCCATTCAAAAGATGTCAAAGATCTTGTGAAAAAAACATTGAATTGACTTTTAGGCAGACTGCAAGCTGCTTGAGGAATCCAAGGGTGAAGTGGTTCTTCAATTACATATGTATCATTCATCTATGCATCAAAATCCTTTTAGGTGCACAGAAATTTTAACCTTTTTTTAATGCAAAAAAACAAGATACTGTATTATGCTTTCCTGAGAGACCTAAAATTCTTTTTTTTTATTTATTACGTATTTTAAAGGAAAAAAAATGTTCAAGTTTTTGATGAAACCCGAAGTCTTTTGTATGACTTCGATAATCTACACATAGAATGACAAGGTATAGTGTATGAAAAAATGTTAATTTCTAACTCACTGATCTGGGTCTAGTAGGAAAATAGGCAAACCTCCTTCATTTGTTCTACCAAGACATGATATACCTCTTACTCCTCTGCAAACTTTCAAAAGTTAGATGAGCACTCCTCAAGACTGTTACAATGGTCAAGAGGCTGGGTATATGTGTCCACACACAAGTATATACTCCTGATTTCTTTAGGTTAAACTCTAACTAATACATAAAATTAGGAAAAAAAAAATTAAAAAAACAAAAGAAAAAAAAACCCAACCCAAACCAAAAACAAACCAATCAAACAACAAAAACCCCAAAACTAAACAAAAAATAAACCACCACCAAAATCCAAAAAATGGCCATTATGTTTGGAAAAAGTTACTCATGCCTTAAGAGAAATTTTAAAAATAGAGAAATAGTTCTATAACTAATTATTAGTACTTTTTAAATTTAATATTTATTTCATATTACCTTTTTAAACCTAATTCTAGATATTTATAGTGGCACCTTAACCTTTCAAATAAAGAACTTTAAATATATACATGTATAAAAGTTGACATGAAAAAGATCAGATTTTTCAAATGTTAAAGCCAACAAAATTCTCAGTCCTCCCTCAAGAAAACTGTATCCATAAAGAAAATTATGTTTATTTAAAATAAACAAGATCAAATTGGACTATGTGATTGATGTTGACAAAAGTATCTGGACCTGGAAAAATACAAATACTAGCAGTCATCACTGAAATGGATGCCAAAATTGAGGCATGATTATAGTTTTAGGTGAATGCACAAGGAAGTATTTTCCATCTGCCCTCCTCCCTAGGAATAGGGAACAAGAAACCTCAAAACCTACAAACAAACCCAATCCCCAATCAATAATGTAAGCAGTGTGCTGACATCTCTGAACTGCTGTAAGAATGCAAACAGTGAAATTCTCTAACAGCTCCAATTTTATGCAGAAGCAAAGGATAAATATAAAACACTGAAGACAACATTTTTAATATAACTAAAAAACAGCTACAATGTAGAAGGACTAAACTGACACTATAAATTAAAATTAGAAACAGGTTATGATGTCTCTCTCCAGAATGCACATTTCTTTAAACTGCAGATAAGAATCAGTGATGTTTTTCCCTCACAAATCTTGGGAGCAGAGAGGGACAGAGCTCTTGTTACGCTGTTCATCATCGATATGAAATTGGCTTGCTGGAACAGAATATTACTTCTTCTCTGCCCTGGATATGCATATGTGTGGATCTGCTGCTCTCTCCTATCTGATTAGTACAGGAATAAGAAATACTGACTTCTGCATTATCAATGGAGCTTTAAGCAGTAGAGCTTTTGGCCTGCTGAATGGCTGTGGAGCTCAAGATAAAATCTAATTCATTTTTTAGGGAAATTATCAATAGGAATTCTACCAGCTATAGACAACACATTTCAACACTCTTAGGAAAGACTGCTTAATACATCAGAGAGCACAGACTCACATGAGTGCCTCCCAGCCAGAGCAAGGAAGATGCACCCATTCCTTGCTGACAGTGCTAGAGACCACCAAAACCAGAGGAGATTCATCAATGTAGCTCCTGCCAGAGAAATGCCATGAAATTAACAGCTAGCCCATATCAGAACCAGATAATTAGCATCAAAATAAATACCTGAAGCAGAATTCTTTCTCTTTTTAAATCAAAACTCTTGCACAGTAAGAAAAATTCCCAAGTACAGAGAGGTATCTGTGAACCACCAGGGAACATTTATATTTGCTTCCCCATTTGAAAGCTGAAAAGTCAAGTCTTAACCAAACCAGCCCAACTCAGTTTTATAACAGAAGTTTGGGTACAGAGATATCTTCCTATCAACAAAAACTGAATATTTTGACCTTGAACTGTGACACTGTAACCAAAATAATAAAGAACAAGCATAAAGATTTTCTCAATCTCATTTGATTCTGTATGAACAGCCAGTTAATGTTAATGGTGACATTACCCAAATGTAAAAGATAAAAACAAAATGAGAGATCAGGTGGTGTTTTTCTCCAGGTGCATACAAGGCACAGCGGATGTGATCTGCTGTTTTACACTGCAATTTCCTCAGGACAAGGGCCTTTTCTGTGGTTTCACAGATTTGACTGCCGGGGCTAGTGTGGATTCCCAGGCACCCCCTGGGAGCCCAGGAGCTCAGGGAGCAGTTGGCGCATTCCTGACCACACCCCACGGGTACAGGCTGGCCCTGGCCCCAGCAGCACGATGACCACAGCAGCTGCTCTGCTCAGGCACACGGCTGGTGCTGCTCACCTGCTCTCACCTTTAGGTGCCAGTGAGGCACCAAGTACAAATTTTCAATGCAAGAAGACAGAGGGTAGGATCCAAGTAGAAAAACACAACAGTTAGAGGAATTTCTTTCTCTTACCTATTGCACTGGAGCCAAGAGGTCAGCCACCTATTCCACCTGGCACAAACTTTCCGTAGCTGTTAAGAAAGAAAAGGAGCTGCACAGCTGTTGCTTCACAGTCCTGACTGCAGACATACAAGCCAAGATATAATATATCTAAAGGGATGCTTAATATTTGCCAGCTTGGGTACAGAGTACATTATTTACCCCCTCTGGTGCTTCCTGAAGCTGAAATACAGTTATGTACCCACAGATGTACACAAATAGATGGTTCAGCAAAGAATTTATTTGAAAATGTTCTGTTTCAAGCAAATAGAGAAGTGAAAACTGTGCAATCAATTCCTTTCCTACTTATTCAAGCACTATGGAAATATAATACATTATCAGCTTGCTCTGAGCATAAAAAAATTTCTTGGATTCATGCTGGCAGTAAGTGGTCCTTTGAGGATTTGGGTGTTCCCCCTCCAGAAACTCTCCTTATTCTTCTGGTTGATCTAAATCTTATCAATTTCTACCTCCTCAAGTAAAAAGCAGTCCAACTCTCAGACAGCCTGTGGTTTGCAAGATTGAGGTGGAGGGAGGATGACAGTCTGTCTGTCTCAAAATCTATTTCTGAATTCATTTATGAGTCCTCATAAAAGATGTAAGAGAATTATGAAGGCAGAGAAATAATGAAATAGAAGTCTTTTCCAAACTGGTCTCACTATCCCACCACGTTCAGATATCTGATTTCCATTGTGACACACTTTCTTCCGCATTGATGAATTTTAATTCCTGTTGCTCAAGGGTAACACTTCAGGAGCAGTGCGAGTGGTCATTATATCACACACATATTAGAGTCTACCTCTCTTTAAACTAGATGCCTGAATTAATAAGGTCCTTTTCCTGTACTGTGCTGCCACACTGGCAAATACTTTTTGACTGAGTAAAACTAAAGTGAAAAAAGTGCTTTCCCAGCTGTCTTGTGAAGTCAAGATCAGAGAACAGCATGCGGTCTTTTGATATTTCATGTTGGCATTTGCATTCTCCACATCTTCCCATATTGCCGATGGAGACCTCGTTCCTTGGCTGCCTTCAACTAGACAAGGGGTCAGAAAAAACTTCTGCTTCTCCTCCACCACACCCCACCACAAACAAATAACAAGGCACCACCATAACAGAGTATTAAAAAATATGTTATTTCTCCCAAGTAGAGATTTAGGCTATTGAGGGCCAATATGCCCTGCTTGATATACACGTACAAACATTTGGAATGATGCTTCAGCCTTCATAACTGCACTCACTAGTGTTTTGACCCCTTTAATTTTATCTACCCTTTGCTTTGAAGGCAGGGTATAATGAACAGTAAATATGGGACCTGATTTAATTATACTGGTTTTGAAAGATGGGTTGAAGTATAATGATGTTTACCTTTGGCTGAAGATGGAAAACTGGACATCTACCAAAACAATGCACAGTTAGTTTACTGACAACAATTTGGTTTTGTTCTTTACTGCAGAGTAATAATTTTGCTATATGCTGAAAATGCAGCAGTACAAAAGATATAAAACACCTTTAAGAGGTTTTTAAGAGCAAAAATGAAACCCTATTTCCTTACAAGAAACTAGCTTATTATATCATACTTCCTTTTTTTATATCAAGGAATCAAAAGGCACAATAGTGCTACAGAGCTGAATACTGTCTAAACACTATCCCAACACATGGACTCAAACTTCAGTGAAAAAAAAGAGATGCATGCCCATTTCCTTATGGTACAGCAATATCTTCATAAGCTGTCAAGAGCAAAACTGTCAGTCAACATCACTGAGTTATTCAAAAAACTCATTTGCTTGGGTAAAATGCTGCTCTACAGTTTTCTGAAGCACCTTTTCAAAATATACCTTGGGTATTCCAGCCCAGCAATGAGTTTCTACATAAAAGTATGTAAACTGTGCAGAAGCTGCCAGCAATTTTTCTTTCTAAGTGCTCAGTCAATACTGTCTGATAAGATCACATCAGCAACACGGCCAGCTTTTCAATATGAACCAGTTCTATAACTTATCTTTTCCCATGTGTCTGTCTGTGATGCCAAACAAAAGGGTGATGAAGACCTCAAAACATGAGATAAACGATAGATGCCTGCAAATTTAATTAGCAATCTAAAGTCCATGGATAGCTATTTAGTGAAAATATGTAAAACCTGGCAAGATATCCATGGGTTCTCCTATTTCAACTTAACAAGAGACACATCAGCAAGTGGAAAGGAAGATCTAGTTTCTAATTTTTTCCCAAATTTGGAGAAAAACTCTACCTCACCCCATGGCTTGTTTGCCACACTGGTCTGTGCTTGAAGCTACTGCTCTGTTCCAGCCATCTCACTCATGTGCATACAAACACACACCAAGTGGGCATATCTGCATAGGAAATACCTCCCCAGACCTGTGCCAAGCTCAAGTGTGTTTAATTGGATCCATTTCTTTAGTAAAAGAGCTCCGTCATTCCTGCAGATAAGACAAAACTCAGTTTTGGGAGAAAGGAGAAAAGGAGGAGAGGGAAAAGAAACAACTGTATAGGGAGGAGGTTAAAAAAAAATCTTTAGAAATTATTCTGAAAAATAGTTATTTAAAAGCAAATTAAACTAATATATCAGTTTGTACTATTGAACCTATGAGACAAAATTTGCTCAAACCTGGACTATCAGTTCCCGTATATAAATAACTTCTGGAGCGTCTATCAAAATTCTTGAGATGCTGTCGTGGTTTTAAACCAGTAACTAAAGAAATTACTTATTTCTTGTTGTGTGATATGGATTAAAACAAGAGCAAAACAGGCTTAAAACTTAAAAGGAATAAAGACAGTTTATTAACAAACTACAAGAATAAGAACACTAGAGTAAATTTCCAGAAAACCCCTTCTTTTACATTTTT